>NW_027643319.1:0-24990 GCF_032717465.1 Coenobita brevimanus | reverse complement strand
CCGTCTCTCCTAGAGGTCTTTTGTTGAGCCTATCTTGAATGACTGTCTCTGTTGTAATAGTGTGGTGAGTGAGGGGAGTTAATGTGTTGTGGTGAGAATAATGCAGTGCAGTGTGGACATAATGGGTTCCTTTTCCAACTGTGTTTTGTATTGGAGTTGTGACAGGGAAGGATAATGGCAACGTTGCAGTCTGGCTAGGTCAGGGGTTCCCAACCTTTTTAAAATTAGCACTGCGCCTCCCTTTGGTCATGATGCCCCCCCACCCATCTGACACCTAAACAACGATGTTTTTATCTGTTCCATATGGATGCTTAAAATGCTAGATGGCAACACTATATGTGGTTGCTCGGAATGACGGTTGTGAAGTTTTCCTATCAAAGTTTCATATTCATACATATCTTTGGGAATACCCTGTATGCATTTAAATGGCCTAGTCCTATTTTGAACTTTGATTACCCCACACACCCCCTAGCAATCTCAAACGTTCCCTCAAAGGGGCGCGCCCCCCAGGGTTGGAAACGCTGGGCTAGGTGAACTTGAGTCTCCGTGGGTATGGGTATTTTCTGACGGGTGTTGGTCAGGATGTGGTTAGAATTCTACTTGGCTGGGGGTATTGGATGGCTGTGATGTTTGTTTATGTATGTGACTGTGAAGTATACAGTAGTGGTTAGTGGAAGAAGAAGGATGTTGTCTGTGTAGTGTTGGGTGGTTATTATTTTTTTTTTTTGTCTTTGTTGAAGTAGGGGAAGATGCAACATAAAGTTACAAGGGTGAGATGGTCGAGGTAAAACGGCAAACTGTCCGCTTCTCATATTCGTATCTCCCTTGAGTGAAACTATTTTTGTGTCTTGATGTTTGTGATCTGTTATATTGTAGCGAACTTAGTGCATCCTGTTTTTATTCTTGTGATTTGTGTGTGTGTGTGTGTGTGTGTGTGTGTGTGTGTGTGTGTGTGTGTGTGTAGTCTACTCACGTGTTAGAGCCTAAAATATGGATATCTTTATAGACGAACCCGTAGCAGAAATGGGTCACGTAAGTAGTATGAACAACATGCCTGAGAGATGGTGACCGGGAACATGTATTATCAGTTAGGGAGGTGACTGCTGACGAGTGGCTTTTAGTTATTGCGATTTACCTACATATTCAACAGTCTTCCTGTTCATTGCTCTCCACAACCAACTTTCCCTACACACTGATATCAAGGCCTCCCCCCTACCCCTTTTTTTTTTTTTTTTTTCAGTCCAGGCAATTGTAAACTTTCATTCTCTTCACATCCCTTCCATCTGTCAGTACCATACTTCATGTATCGGGTAATACATAGTTATGCTACTCCACACTGACTTCATTTCGCTTGTGCTTAGTCACCCCTTCTCTTCCTCTGTCTGTCTTCCCCTTCCTTACTCCACATCTCACTCTACCAACTATTACATTCCTTTTTCACACAAGGTCCTTCACTAACGACATTCCTTGTTACATATCACATCCGAAAAAAAGTATTAGCTTTTCACTGATACCTCTTCTCTTCCCATCACTGCTCACCACACTCCCAAACTACTCTTCTGCACCTAACACACCTCGTTATTCATTTATCCCCCACACTACTGCCTCGCCCATCTTCCCTCCTGTCATCCCCAACGCTAGCCCCTCTCACAACGCCGTCCCTCATCATATACCCCCACTAAACCTGTGAGGTGTCACCGACATCAGAAGGCCGTGTACCAGATCAGTATTACGCAGCCTCGGTGCTTTATGGATCCACGGCCAGCGGGCAATGTGCCTCCTTGAAGGCAGTGTAGTGGTGTCGCCATACATTCACCCACTCACCCACTTACTGTATCTAACTATTAACAGAGCATGTGTGTGAGTTGGGGGCAGGGCAATGAAAGGGGGAGGGGGCAGTGTGACGTGGAGGCGATTTGTTTGTGGTCACCCCTTGCGGGATTAAGGCGTCTGGCAATAGATGGGTAGATAGATGGATAAAAGAGGGGGAAGGGTAGGGCATGGATATGTGGACCAAGGTTAAAAGAAGTTCAACTCGGAAAGGGTTGTGAACCGCTGTCGTAGCGAGTCGTTGTGCTTTCTGTCCGTGATTCTGGACCATAGGCCATGTCCCAGAACCATCTGCTATTACAGTGTAGGAAGTAGGCCTAATAGTGGTTAATGTCGCGAAGGTGGACTTATGTAAAAGCCAGTAACAGTAAACCATCGCAATATTCACTGGAGTGGACAGTGCTCGCTTTCGTTAGATAAACTTTATATTCCTCATCTGTGACTTTTCCACCTCACTATCTCATGTTCAGCAGTCAGGCTTGAATCATTGGTGTGCGGCAGAAGGAGGACGGCTTAGTAAGGACAGTAGTGCTTGGAGATCTCTCTGTTGGTGCCACCCCTTACAGGATGCAATAGGTCAGGGAGTACAGAAATAGGCAGATGGTGAACTTAGTAACACTCTATCTATCTATCTATTGCCAGACGCCTCAATCCCGTTTGGGGTGGCCACAAACAAATCGCTTCCACGTCGCCCTGTCCCTCGTCATTTCACTGCCCTGCTCCCAACTCACACCCCCCTCTCTCATATACCTCTCCACCCCAACACTCCATCTCATCCTCGGCCTCCCCCTCCCTCTTCCCCCCTCCACCTCACTCACATACACTCTCTTCGTCAGTCTTTCACCCTCCATCCTCTCCACATGGCCAAAACACCTCAGTGTGTTCCTCATAATGCTTCCTATCACATCCACATACACACCACAACGCTCCTTTATATCCTCATTTGTCAGTCTGTCTCTCCATGTGACTCCACAGGCTCCTCTTAAATAACTCATCTCCACTGCTCTCACTCTTGACTTGTGTCCTTCCAACAACGTCCAAGCTTCACTTCCATACGTTAGAGTTGGTATTACAATACTGTCATGTAGTAACTTTTTCACTTCCATGCTCACTTCCCTGTTTCTTATCACTGCTTTCAAGGAACCAGCAACCTTTCTTCCCTGCTGTACACTTTCAAGCACTTCACCCTCCAAACCTCCATCCTTACTCATCACACTACCCATGTACTTAAAAGTACTCACATTTTCCAATTCCTCACCATCCAACCTCGCTGTACATTCACTGACTTCACCTCTCTCAAAGACCATCACTTTACTCTTCCCTACATTCATCTTTAGATTCTGTTTCTTACACAATCTCCCAAACTCATCCACCAACCCCAGCAGCTCCCCTTCGTCTTCACTCAACAACACGGTATCATCTGCAAACAACAGTACAGGAGTTTCCAAACACTACCCTCTCTCACCAGGGCCACTTCAACATCCACTACCCTGCCTTGTACCTCTTTTATTATCCCATCCATGTACAGATTGAACAACCATGGAGACATGACACATCCCCGTTTCTAACCAACCTTCAAAGAGAAAACTTCACTCAGTTCACAATCCACACTCACTGCAGCCTTAGCACCATCATGCATACTCTTCACAGCATCCAACAACTTCCCATCTACTCCATATATTCTTAATACTTTCCACAATCCTTGTCTATCCACCCTGTCATATCTATCTATCTATATACCTAGGCTGCTTCCCCCAAGGAAAGGGAGGTAGCCGAGACAGGACGACACACTCCCCATTTACTCATCCATTCAAACACATTCATTCGCATCTTAGCCCCAAAAGGGAGAACGGACAGATCCTTACCGCACCACACCGCACAAGGGTCAACTGCGCAATGCAATCAATGACATCCGCAGCAGGTCCCGACAGCAGAACTGGTTTACCCCTGCCACATCATAACAGACCCATCCCCTTACCCGCACCTGACCTGACTAGCTGATCAGACCAAATGCGGGAGAATATCCCCTCAAGGCTGCGCCATCACTTATTCATTCACAATTTCTCTCCATTTATTTCTGTCACGCACAGCCACTCTTCCTTGCTCAACAGACATCCCTCTCACATCCAGCACTCCCTTCACACTGTCCATCCATCCTATTCGTGGTCTTCCTCTCAACCTTACACCTCTCACATCAGATCTAGTTATCTTTTTCACCAATCGCTCATTATCCATTCTCTCCATATGCCCAAACCATCGCAACACCCTCTGCTCAACTCTACCAGCCATCTCCCGAACAACTCCAGTTCTCCTTCGCACTTCATCATTTCGCACCCGATCCATACGCGTCACTCCACACATACTCCTCAGACACCTCATCTCCATTACATTCAAACTTTTCCTCTCTGCTGCACCCATATTCCATGTTTCAGCCCCATATAACGCAGTCGGTACCACAACACCCTCATACAGACTTCTCTTTACATGCATTCTAAGCGAACAACATTTAAACACTTTTTCATTCCTCCCAGCACCTTTCCTACTTCATTTAGTCTAAACTTCACTTCTGCATCTATTCTTCCATCCACAGCAACATGTGAACCTAGATATTTAAAACAATCTACCTCCTCAGGCAACTCATCATTCAAAACTATATTCATCCCCCTACCATCTATCAACCTCGTACACTTCATCACTTTACTCTTATTCTCAATTACTTTCAATTTCCTCCTTTCACACACCCTTCCAAACTCCTCTACCAACTGTCTCAATCTCTCCTCTGAATCAGTCACCAGTGCAGTATCATCTGCAAACAGCAGCTGCTTCAGATTCCACTCTCCACCATCAACATTCACCAGACTCAGACCTCCACCTAAAACTCTTGCATTCACCTCCCTTACAACACCATCCATGTAAATATTAAACAACCAAGGCGACATCATATATCCCTGTCGCAGCCCCACTCTCACGGGAAACCAATCACTCACAGCATTTCCCACTCTTACACACGCTCTACTATTTACATAAAAACTTTTCACCCCTTTTAGTAACCTACCATCAAGTCCATACAATCTTAAAACAGTCCACAAAGCCTCCCTATCAATTCTATCATACGTTTTCTCTAAATCCATAAATGCCCAAAACACATCCTTGCCTTTCGCTAAATACTTTTCACACACTTGTCTCAGCAAACACCTGATCAACGCATCCCCTCCCTCTCCTAAAGCCACACTGCTCATCACCAATCACTCCCTCTTTACCCTCTCTAACTCTCATAATTAACACTCTGCCATACACCTTACCTACAACACGCAACAGACTTATACCCCTAAAGCCAGTACATTCATACTTATCACCCTTGCCTTTATACAATGGGACTACACAAGCACTTGCCCAGTCAATTGGCACCATACCTTTCTCAAAGCACACATTCAACAATCTTACTAACCAGTCAACAATAGTCACTCCACCACCCTTCAGGCATTCCACAGCACACCCATCCATACCTGCAGCTTTCCCTGTTTTCATCTCCTTTACTGCCTTCTTCACTTCCTCCTTCGTGATCAAAGAATCATTCAACTCTCCCAACACATTTATTCCTTGCACCCTTCCATCCGCCACAATCTCAGCCACCCTTTCCTCCTCTACATTTAACAATCTTTCAAAATACTCTGCCCATCTCTTCCTTACTGCATCCATCTCAATTAACATCCTTCCATCCTCTGCTTTTACTCGCTCTTCCTTCCCAGACTCTCCCTTTCGCACCCTTTTCACCTGTCATATGCTTTCTCCAAATCCATGAAAGCCGCATACAACTTCTTTCCCTTCTCTAGAAACTTTTCCACTAAAGATCTAAAAATGAATATCTGATCTACACAACCTCTTCCCTTCCTAAAGCCACCCTGTTCTTCTCCAACTAATTCCTCTGTTCTTTCTCTAACACTGTCAAAGTATCCTACCATACACTTTTCCTATTATACTAAGAAGACAAATGCCCCAATGATTGCCACACACTTCTTTTCCCCCTTTTTCTTTGTACAAGGGAATAGTTATACCTGACTTCCAATCCTCCGGGACTCTACCTTCCTCCCAGGCCAATCTGCACTTCTTCCACATCCATTCTACTACGATCTCTCCCCCATGCTTCAGCATTTCACCACACACTCCAGCAATTCCTGGGGCTTTCCTCAATTTAACTTTCTTCGTTGCTTCCACAACTTCTGTCCTACTGATTTCTTCCTGTCTTCTCATCTCCCTCCTTCTCCCAGCCATTCCGCAGCCACTTAGACTCGCATTACTTCCATCCTCTATGTTCAACAATTCCTTAAAGTGTTCTCTCCATCTGCTTACTTTTTCTCCCTTCTCCCCTAGTAATCTACCATTTTTATCTTTCACTCCCCTGCTAACATCACTTTCGCCCTGTCTTACTCTCTTCACCTCTTTCAAGAACATTTTCTTACAGTCCCTCCACTTTACACTCAAATTCCTTCCAAATTCCTTATCCACTCTCTTCTTACTCTCTCTTACTAATCTTCTCATCTCTCTCTTTCTTTCTACATATAACTCTCTCTTCCGCCTTTCAGCTTCTTCCACGCCCCTATTTCTCATCCATTCATTGTATGCTTTCTTCTTTTGTGCCACAGCCTGTTGTAATGCCTGAGATTTTATCCCACCAGTATTCTTCAATCAGTGTAATGACGGATATTTATAATCTTACCTGTTGTTGGTACTGATCAACTCATCCATGGATGATATAGGTGGTACTCGACTTAGTATAATAGTTGATAGTAATTTAAGAAATATTGTGGTAGCGTTTGTAGTTTTTGGCCAAGCTTAGATTTAGTCAGTACCACAGGTGGTCGTCGTTCCCTCAGCGAAGGAATTTTGAAGTGGAAGGGGAGTGAATTAGGCTTGAGGACATAATTTCCTTGATTAGATACACCAAGAAAGAAAATGACATATACTTTATTTTAATAATTTTTTTTTATGCTGGTTTTCAAAAACATTTTTTAATTACATGACCCTTTGTAGTATGAAAGAATATTGTACATTAACACCAGGGTTTGGATGATCATTCCTACAACATTGTCACCAGGCGAGAAAACAATATGACACATACAATCGATTTGTGAGGTCATTGTACCTTACTTTCCTTTTGTCAGTTACTCTTGGGCTCGACAATAGCCTCAAGACAGGGACCTTTTTACGAGCATGGGTTGTCTTTTCGGGCGGGCATAGCCTCGAACCAATAAGAATTATTACTCGTGTTCATTTTCGTCCATATAATATACTCTCATCATGTAATTCTCTATAATCCACTATCAGTTCAGGATTATTTATAGTTCATAATCATCATTACTACATAATCACCAAAAATGCATAATCACTCGGGCTGGTGTAGCCTCGAGGTACAATTAAAAAAATTGTTTAATCACCAAGAATTCGTAATCACTCAGGCTTGTTTAGCCTCGAGGTACAATTCAGACATTGTATAATCACCAAGAATACATAATCACTCGGGCTTATTTAGCCTCGAGGTACAATTCAAAATTACATCATTGCTTACTATCACTAAGTTCCCTTCCACGCTCCTAATTTCCTAACCTTAACTTAAGAAAGAAAACGGTTAATGGTTTTGAATTTCGCCCTTCCGTTAACAGATTACATCACTTTTAAATTTCTATTTCTTATTTACAAAAAAAAAATTCACTTGATAGATCAGTAATACTATTACAATTACATTTGGTTTATAAAATAATTCATGGGTAGTGTAAGTGTGTATGTTCAAGTCTTGGGGCAATACTACGGGGAGACCTCGTGCTCACACTGACGTCGCTGGTGTCTGGGGACTGAACGAACGTCCATTATACACGACATCTGGGCCTCGAGTGTCTACGTTAAACTTTCAACAATATTACTTCATATAGTCCATGACAAGTAAGGATTAAACAAAGAAAAAGAGGGGGGGGAAGGAGAAATGTGGACAGCTCACCTGAACGAACGTCCATTATACATGTCGTCTGGGCCTCGAGTGGGCTTCTTGGGTACGCTAGCAACGCCACTGCTAAGTCAAATGAGGTGGTGTTTTTGAAATATGGTGGGTTTCAATTCTCTTTACAATTTATTTAGCAGTGTACCCATGACGCCAGGACTTTTGATTGAATTGGGGAAAATTTGGGATTTAATCCTTACTTAATTTAGATACTGATTTTATCACTATCTCGCCTTGAACTTTGGGGCAGCTTATGCCATCTAGTGACGGCTAAAATAAATGGGACCTTTAAATCCTCACAAATGACATTATTTAGGCCTTTTTGACTGTTAATCTTACATATTTGAGTTCTAGCAGCTTCATTAGTAAACATTTCACAACTAGGTTACGGAAAGAATTGTATATTCATCATTATTCTGTTTAAGGTTTAAACTCAGCGCCCCACAATCGACGCACAAAGAAGGGGACAAGCTGCGCGCATCTGTTATTCATTACTCGACCAGACTGAGGAATTCCCATAGCTCAACATCCACAATTACATCACCCAATGCATAGATACAGAGATACATACATATAAAAATAAAGTTAATTCTACATGAATCATTAACATATGCATTACTACTTAGGATAGGAATTTATAGACTAGTATTCAGGTTACATCTTACCTAACTTAAAAATTACAGTAGCTCTAAACACATACATGAATATTAAATTTGTGGCACTACACTGTCTCACCTCTTCATTCCACCACGCTGTTCCTTGCACCCCCCTCTGTCTTCTCCTCATCCCACACACCACATCACATGCTGCACATATTTCTTCTGTGAATATCCTGCACACACCTTCCACATCCCCCATCTGCTCCAATTCTTATTTGCCCAATCGTTCCTCCACTTCTCTCTTATATTCTGCCTTTTTCTCATCCTCTTGTAACCATTCCACTCTCCTTGCAAATACCCCTTCTTCCCGTCCTTCCCTTCTTCTATTTCTCCATCTTATTTGGATCTTGATACTGGCCACCACCAAGTAGTGGTCAGAAAGTCCACTCCCCCAACCTCTATAAGTTATTGCACCCATTACACATCTTCGCATCCTTTCATCCACACACACATAATCAATTACAGCCTTCCTTTCATTCAATTCACCACCCACCCTTCTCATCGCTCGCCATGTATACCTGTGGATCATTTTATGCCTAATGAGGGTATTGGCTATCACCAACCAACCCCCAGCACAAATGTCCACTAACGCACGGCCATTCTTATCTATCTCAGCAGGCACACCCCACTCACCAACTATTCCATCCACCTTCACATTCCCTACTTTACCATTCATATCACCGATCAAAAACACTCTCTCATTCCTTCCAAGCTTTTCCATGCACACTTCCACATTTGTCCAGAACTCTTCTCTCACTTTGCTTGCACGATCTTGCGTTGGCACATACACACACACAATCACCCACATTTGTATTCCAATTTTCAATCTTACCCCCACAATCCTTGACCCAACTGATCCATACTCTCTTATGTTCTTCTTCCATCTTTTACTCACACACTCCTTCTTTTGCCCTCTCATTCTCACCTACTCCTGCACATATACCCCATCCATACTCCCATTCTCTCACACTCTCACCTCTCCATTTAGTTTCAGTTACTCCACATACATCAACTTTCGCACTCTCAAGCACCTGGACAATCTCTCTCTCTTTCACCTCATCATTCACACCTCTTACATTCCGTGTTGCAATTACCATGTCCTTTGTCCGGTCCTTGGTCGTCATCTTTTGGTCAGTCCTTGTCCGAGGCTTCTTGTTTGTCTTTTTAGTTAGTTGTTTTCTGGGGAGGGGCACTAACCCTCCGCCAACCCTTTTAGTTGCCTTGTACAACAAGCACGGATACTGGGGGAGTATTCTTGAAAAAAGAACCCTACCCCCAGGGGGTAACACTCACAACAATACATTGCAACATTCCTAATTGTTCACTACTTTTCATTCATTATCCTAGGCTCTTGTTACCCCGGCCGAGGGGTGAGGCTGGGTCAAGCCTTCGGACTGCTTTACCACATGCAGTCATCTTGCCTCCCACAAAATGATGAAAGGGCCGCATATTTCACTTTGCCCTGTGGTTATGTCCATCGATCAGCTATTCTAAAAGCGAACAGTTCTTCCTTGTCTGACCTTCAACCAGTCCCTTAAGTTTGCTCCAAATCAGATCAAACTGTTTAGGTTGATCCTACCCTGTGACCTTGACCTTTGAGCTGTTATTCTCAAAGTCCACTCTATTCATTCCTGGATAATCCTCAACTTTTTCAGCCATTTGGTTCAGTCGAATAAAAACTTTTAAAAACTTTGGTTAAATATTTGATCTTTCTATGTGATCCGACATTTTTAGAAAAATTCTCAAACTGAAAGTCTCTCATCTCTGTTTTACCTGAAGCCCATCCACAAAGTTTGGCTAAAATCGGGGGAAATTCTGAAATTGACCTTGCCAAGGGACCCTAACCATTGACCTTGCCTGTGACCTTGAGTTCTGCATAATTATCCTCAAAATCACATCCCAAATCTCCTGCACTACAAAGATTCCATCCACAAAAATAACTATAAATTAGGTTGAAGAAGTAAACTGATTTTGTCATGCAGTTTTGACTTATGACCAATTGTTCTCAGTACCAAGAAAATCAACCCCTCTGTGTGGGTATGTTATTAAGTGTTATGACCTTCAAAAAGTAGAGTACAGCATTAGTTTTGATGACGTTATTGCATTGAAAAGGTTTCCTTTCATTGATATAAAGAACTACACAATGATCTTTTTAAATACATTGCGTAATATTCACGTTTCATTTCTATTTCTTGGAACAAATTAGGAGTGAATTATATGTATATTACTTTCACTCAGTGTTCCATGCTCTGAAAGATACCGGTAGTATTTTAACGAATATAATGTGCATACCCTTGGCTGATCCTCAACACTGCCACCAAGTTTGGTATAGAGTCTCCAAGCCAATGATTTAGTTATTCCGTTCACACACTGACACACTCGGATTCAACTTGGACCTAACCCTGTGACCTTGATCTTTGACCCACTACTCTAAAAATGTACGAGTAATTATTTTGCTCTTGCCTGACCCTCAGCCCTTGCACTAAGTTTGGTCTGGATCAATTGATAACTTGTTTAAAAAAATTACCAATCTCTTGACTGTTGCTAAAACTTTCCATCAAATCTGGGTATTCCATTTCTGTGCCTAATTTGCTAAACAGAGGACAGAACTAATCGTTTTCAGAGGTTAATAATAAAGGGAGCCCCAAAGTACGAACCTGTAAACATTGCGACTATGAGCCAGTAGGAGGAGGGTGGTACACTTATTATCTTCACAGAGGAGCCCTGTGCATTATTGGGTTAAATTGGCTCAAACCTTTGAGTTATGCAGCTAAAGTACACACACACACACACACACACACACACACACACACACACACACACACAAAGTAAATATTAAATTACCCTGTCCTTGGTATTGCAAAGGGTTGGTGTAAGAACAAAGGTCCGATCTCTTTAGGACTCCCTTGGGTCTCGTCCATTTCCATTTCCATTACATCTACTTAGCACTCTGAAGGACACATATGCCAAGTGAACATCGTAAAATAGTTGGTGGAAAATATGCTCAGGGATAGAAGAACGTTGGAATTTTTTCAATATGAAACTTGAATGTCTTGCCAGTTGTTGTTTGGTGTTTTGTGGTAAGATGCCAAAAACTTGCGAATAAATTTGGAAGATAAGCAACCGACGGAGGAGTGAGTGAGTCGGGGGAAGGGTAGTCAAATGGTGGGTGACAGAGCGACTTGGAGGCGGTTTGTCTGTGGCCACCCTTTGCGGGATTAGGGCGTCGGGCTATAGATATTGCAGATAGATGGAGATAATTCCCTACTTCATTGCCCTCCGGTCTGTCCCATACCGTACGCGGATGGGACAAGATATGACTGGGGTGTTTTACTGACGTCCTGTGAGCTGTTGAACTCTGTTGTCCCTGAAGTAATGATAGGCCACCCAGTGCATTGAAGAGTCCATGTGTGTTGTTCATTAAAGAGTGTGAGAAGCAGAGAAATAAAGAACAGTCGGGCTAAACTAATATGGAGATGACATAAAATGGGTATATATTGTCATAGTAGTGCAATATTGTGTGACTTAAGTTGTTTTAAAAAGTTCTTTATAGCAGTACAGAAGGAGACCGGGGGGGATTTGGTGGTGGTCTTTGATGTGCAGTAGAGCGGAAATACACTCACTCATTCGCTCACACACACACACACACACACACACACACACACACACACACACACACACACACACACACATAGCGAAATCCTAAAATAGATATCTGGGGTAAGGGTATTTTTTTATGTACCGGTAAGTTTTTTTCTCTTCCGTGTGTCTTTCATGCAATATTTATTCATTCACCATATGCTAGGATTTTTTTTTTTTTTTATGAGAGGAAGAAGGAACCAAAGGCCATGAGCCCGCAGTAACAGTTCCCTCCAAGAGAAAAACAAAATCAATAGAGAGCCAAATTCAAGATCCGATCATTTTGAGATGCCTGGACACACTGCGTTTGAAAGACTGGAGATCATAGGCAGCAGGAAATACAGACAGAGGGAGACAGTTCCAGAGCTGACCTGTTGCATAAATGAAAGACTGGGAGTAACGGTTAACTCTTGCATTAGAGAGTTGGACAGAAAAGGGATGAGAGTTTGCTGCCAAACGGGTGCTACGCACCCGTCGTAGAGGTAGAGGAATGCAAGCAGACAGTTCAGAGGAGCAGTGACCATTAAAGTAACGATAGAAAAGAGATAAAGATGCAACAGTGCGGCGAAGAGACAGAGGTTGAAGGGAGTCAGTAAGAGGAGGAGAGTTAATGAGACGAAAAGCCTTTGACTCCACCCTATTGAGAAGAGCTGTATGTGGGGAGCCTCCCCACACATAAAAGTTGTACTCCACACAGGGGCGGATAAAACCCATGTATAGAGTCAACAATTGTGCAGGGGTAAAGAAACAGCGGAGTCGGCTTAGCACACCCAATCTCTTGCAAGCAGATTTTACAAGAGATGTAATATGATCTTTCCAAAATAAGTCCCGAGTAAATGAAACCCCATGCATGTTCAAGGATGATGCAGGATTGAGCTGAATATTATTAAACATTTGTGGGTATACCTGTGGAGATTTTGTCGGGTTGATAGGTGTAAGAACTTACAGTAGTCTTAGATGCATTAAAAACAACCATATTATTTTTACCCCAGTCAGAGATATGAGCCAAGTCAGACATTAGGTGTGCCATAGCCTCATCCCTTGTTTGTTGAAGTAACTGTTGAGATAGGCGTTGCGGGAACCAAATGGAAAGGTGAAGGGTGGAGTCATCAGTGTATGAGTGGATAGGGTT
Organism: Coenobita brevimanus; assembly: GCF_032717465.1. Lineage (NCBI taxonomy): Eukaryota > Metazoa > Arthropoda > Malacostraca > Decapoda > Coenobitidae > Coenobita > Coenobita brevimanus. The sequence continues at coordinate 11,738 of NW_027643319.1, read as the reverse complement.
AGATGTACAGCTTAGAAGATCATTGATGAATAAAAGGAAGAGAGTTGGTGATAGGACAGAGCCCTGAGGAACACCACTGTTGATAGATCTAGGAGAAGAACGATGGCCGTCTACAACAGCGGCTATAGAAGGACCAGAAGGGAAGCTAGCGATGAAGGCACAGATAGAAGGATAGAAACCGTAGGAGGGCAGTTTGGAAATTAAAGATTTATACCAGACTCGATCGAAAGCCTTTGAGATGTCAAGTGCAATGCCAAAGCTTTCACCAAAGTCCCGAAAGGAGGATGACCAGGAGTCTGAAAGGTAGGTGAGAAGATCGCCAGTGGAGCGTCCCTGACGGAACCCGTACTGACGATTGGAAAGAAGGTTGTGATAGGAAAGATGCCTTTAAATTTTTCTATTGAGAATTGACTCGAAAACTTTTGAAATACAGGACGTTAAAGCAATTGGACGATAGTTGGAGGGTTGGGAGTGGTCACCCTCCTTTGGGACTGGCTGAATGAGAGCAAACTTCCAGCAAGAAGGAAAGGTACAAGTTGACAGACAAAGGCGAAAGAGTTTGTTTAGGCAGGGTGTAAGCACAGAAGCACAGTTCTTGAGAACAACAGGAGGGACCCCATCAGGCCCATATGCTTTGTTAGTACTGAGGCCAGTGATGGCAGAAAATACAAATGAAGAAATTTTAATGTCAGCCATGAGGAAGTCAGAGGGGGGAAGTGATGGAGGAACAGCACCAGAATCGTCTAAGGTGGAATTGAAGGAGAAAGTCTGTGCGAAGAGATCTGCTTTATCAGTAGAAGAAATAGCTACAGAACCATCAGAGTAGAAAAGAGGAGGGAAGGATGATGAGGTAAAGTTGTTAGAAAGATTTTTGGCAAGGTGCCAGAAGGAGCGGGAAGAATTCGAGTTGGAGAGTTGAGAGCATTTAGTATGGATGAAATTATTTTTAGTAGAGCGAAGAACAGACTTAGCACGATTCCGGGCAGAAACGTAAAGATGATGTGATTCAGGGGTGGGTTGGCTCTGGTACCTTTTGTAGGCCCTCTCCTTGTTGCGGACAGCATAAGAACAAGCGTGATTAAACCAAGGCTTTCTTGCGTTAGTCAAAGGATATGAGAAAGGAATATATGCTTCCATGCCCGAGAGAATAACCTCCGTAATGCACAAGGCACACTCAGATGGCTCCCGGCCATGGAAGCAATAATCATTCCAGGGAAAATCAAAGAAGTACTGTCTGAGGGCCTCCCAGTCCGCGGCTCCAAAATGCCACAGACGACGTTTCCCTGGAGGGTCCACAGGCCGTACCTGAGTGATAGGACAGGTTAAGGTAATAAGGTTGTGATCGGAGGAGCCCAACGGAGAGAAAAGATTAACAGAGTAAGCAGAAGGATTAGTTGTGAGGAAGAGGTCAAGTATGTTGGAGCTCTCTCCAAGGCGGTCAGGGATACGGGTACGGTGTTGTACAAGCTGCTCTAGGTCATTAAGGATAGAAAAGATGTAGGCTTGTTCACCAGGTGGATCCGTGAAAGGAGACTAGAGCCAAAGGTGGTGGTGAACATTGAAATCTCCTAGAATGGAGATTTCAGAGAAAGGAGAAATGGATAGAATGTGTTCCATCGTAGAAGTAAGGTAGTCGAAGAATTTTTGATACTCAGTAGAATTAGGATGCTTGGTTGTTTCTCTCTCTTCACAAATTGTAGTACTATGATTATCAGTCATGGAAAAAAAAAAAAGCATCAATATCTGTCTGTCTCCAAAATCAGTAAAACAATGGATGAAGTTCAGAACGCAGTTGCATCTATTCAGTCAAATACATCCATTATTTCTTGCAATATAATATATATATATTTTTTTTTTTTTCATCTTCATCCTCCCTCCCTTCGTCTTGCAATATACTGTAATATGTTTTCTTTTTCATCCTCATCCTCTCTTCCTCCCTCTTCGTGTCATACAGGTTTTATACAAATGTCTTGATGAACGGCTAAACAGAGAGGGGCAGTACAAGAAAGACCCACTTTCCTTCATATAGTAAAAATTTTTTCACCTGTGTCATTCTCAGTAACTTTTTTCATGCTTCCTCTTCCCCGGATTAATGAAGATTTAGTCATCCAGTTTCGTTCATATTCTTTGGAAAGTGTAGTTTTGCGATTAAGTGATTAAAACTCTTCAACAATCTATGGCTGAAATTCCACCAGAAATAAAAAGATGATCATGGTTTTTCTCGATACTATACCATTTTATTTTTCATTTGCTATAGCTGAGTAACTGTTGGGTCTATAATTTCTGTTTGTTTTATTGTCGGCCTCATGATTTTTTTTTTTTTACATATTCAGTCAGTTCTGTTCGCAAAAAGACAGTGGTGCTTAATGAGGGGCAGGTTATTTTTGGCACACTAAAATGTAGTGTCAGTGTCATTTGCAGTCATTTTCATACCCCATTTTCGCCAGTTCTTCTAAGATTTAATAATCTAGTTTGGTTCCTCATCTATGTAATGGGTAGCACTTTAGGACTGAGTGATAAAGGCAAATAGTTCTTATTTTTCTATGCATGAAATCCACAAAGAATGAAATGGTATATACATAGTCTTCAGTACCATGCCGACGATTTTTTACTCATAGCTTCATAACTATTGGACTTATTTCAGCTCTATCCGTTGCACCATCTTTCTGTTGATTTCCGTTTTCCAACGGTACCACTTTAATGTCAATATATCAAAATATACTGGTGCACCGTGAAGGAGAACACAGGGACTTTGCACATCGCTCGCATATCAAAATATAGTGTCAGTGTAATTTGCAGCAACCATTTTGAAAACTAATTTTCTCCAGTTCTTTCTATGGCGTAATCAAACAGGTGCAGTAATGGTTGACACAGAATCTTTAATACGTTAGATGCTTTGGCATATGTGTATCCTCTTCATTGGATATAAAACAGACAGGAAAGGCCTGTAAGTTGATAACGCCCGAAAGGAAGCATCAAGTAACAAACGCAAACACATTCAACCACACAGAGGTAAGATCAACCAGAGACGTGTATGATGTAAAGATATTTCGCACTAACACTTCGTTTCATCAAACTCTCATAGCTACACGACTATTGGGTTACTTTCAGTTTTAGTTTGTTGCATCACTTTCCTCATAATTTCCTCTTTCCATCAAGTTCACATGGATAAAAGAGCTGTGACATGGAGTGGCAAGGAAAACAGCAGCCTTCCACGTTCTTACTTCCACTTGTCGGAAAAAATCGTCATATTTTTTTATTCATTCTTGCGAAGACCCGACCTTGTTAATGTTTGGTGGCATCCTTTTCATAGCAAAATAGCCACATAGATAGGACTAAATCTGAGAGAGAAAAATACCCATGTTTTATCCTCCCTGGTCGGGTGAGAGATGCGACCACCAAGTAGTTTACATAAATAGGAGTATCATTAGTAGGGCGTCCGGGAAGATGTCAGTTGGATTCTTGATATAAAAGATCACTTCATTCCTCTTTAGGTAAATGCTTTATTCACTAATGTTATTTCTATTTCCAGCTGGCGGTAAGCTTGGCTTGTACACGACCCACCATGACCAAAGAGGATGAAATGCAATATCTCCTTCGATTTTTCCTGCCGTCTTATCTCCAGTCCACCATTCTCTGTTCTTTCTCACATACAATACACACTCATCATAACCACTGCTTTCTCTTCCATGTCCCTCCGTCACTCCACTCTCTCCCACAATGGGCTTTCCTCCACCGACACTCAGTTCCTCTCTCTCTCTCTCTCTCTTTCTCTGACAGCTATAGACCGATCAGAGAAGGGGAGCCACAGGGGGAGGAGGGGGAATGGTGAACTAAACCCATTTCCTTGCACTGGCCCACATGAGCATTTGTCTTTGGGGCTTGGGTGAAGGTAGTGGGTGTAGTGAGGCGGGGTGGAGGGTGATAGGGGAGCTTGGTAGAAAAAAAAAGTAGAAGTGTGGGAGAAATGACAAAGCTTTAGGAGAAAAATGGCAGGGGCGATTTGCGGGGGGAAAGGGTGTAATACAGCTAAAACGGTTGTGTGGGAGAGAGTGGAGGGTGTTGCAATAAGGAGAAGGCATAGACTGCTGGAGGGTTTGCAATATGAAGGAATAGACTGGAGCACTGTATATAGGTGCAATAGACAACGTATATGGATTGCATCCACAGGTAAATGCAGGTAAACAATTACTCTAGACACGTAGGGAAACAGATATATGGTCACCCATAAAAAAATGCTTAACGTTCTGTCAGATCAGCTCTTTCTTCAGTAATGATTTGGCGCAATAATTATTTTGCTCAACAATTTCGTCTCTGCATAAAGATGCTCACTGCAGATAAGAAAAAGAGCGGCACAAAAGATATTTACATTTTCCAAGACTATATTTAGTATCGATATTATGGAAAGTGATATTAAGTTAAACAGTTAAACACAAATGCTGGATTATAAGATTTCTAATGGGAACAAGGACAAATATTTGGTGACTGAATCCGTATGCAACACACACACACACACACACACACACATATATATATATATATATATATATATATATATATATATATATATATATATATATATGTATATATATTGTTACATAGCCTATGATTTCATCATCCTTTGTGTAATTTTAACGCACAGTTGCTGCATGTTTGATCACGAGCGTGTTCTGCCTCAGTCCCACCCTTCTACCGTTATAGTAAAGTCGTTCTCTCTGTTATTCAGAGCGGGATTTTCAGCTCTTTGTCCCCATGGCTTCATTTGCGCGTCCTTCTTACAAGTTGTATCAAGCTCTCCTGGCCCCTATATAATGAGCTCAGTCTCTGCATCATTGCGACTTACATCTGCTCCTCATTTTGTTCACATCTCTGTCCTCCCCTGTACAGTTATTATTATTGTGAGTGCTCAAGAAATCTCCAAACATCTAGCAGCTGTGTGTAATTTGAGTATAACTGTTGTTGTATTTTTTCTTGTACTGTGTAGCGTGGGGTTGATTCTTGGCCCTAGTGGGGTTTTTGATTGATGTTGGGTTTTATGTCAGTCATTTTTGATAATAGTTTGTATCTGTAATAATTTATCTGGCATTCACTGAGTATTATCTGGTATCTCATTTTATCAGGGCTGACTTAGATAAATTTACTCTTGCTAATTTCGTGTTAATAGAGGCTATTGCAGTTAACCATATATTTAACCTGTTTATTTGCCATTACATTATCCTTATGAGTCCTGAAAGTTTTGTTGTTAGTTTGAGCATTAAACTTTAACTTGTAATCTTACCTAACTCTTTTGTTTTGAACCTGGAACTTTACGGGACAGTAGTGATTATTAGTATTCTCACTTAAAGTGTACATTATCTTTCTCTGTTCCGTAACATAAATTTGGCGACCTCATATCAGGATATTCAGGATATTATCATAAGAATATTGCTTGATATTTTGTGACTGTTACTTATTAATTATGTCTACTATTACTACACTTGATGAAGCCAAAGATTTTTTGTCAAATGTGCAAACAGTGTGTGATATAGAAAACAGAACAAAGAATGAACTTAAGCTTGTTGCTCAACAATTGGGAATTGCTGTTCGCTCTCATCATTCTAAAGATCAAATTGTTGACATGATTAATGAAAGCTTGTTTAATGTAACTCCTCCAAATGAGCAAACGCAGATTGAATTAGCTAAGTTACAGCTAGCCCTGCAGGAGGCTAAGGCTAAGGAGGCGGAGGCCCGTTCTAAAGAGGCTGAGGCACAAGTTGAAATTGCTAGGATTCAGGCAGACCATGAGTATCGCATGAAACAAGGTGGAACTGGATCATCTAGCTCTGATGATTTTGATGTGGCTAAATATGTTAAACTTGTCCCTCCTTTTAATGAATCTGATTTAACAAAGTATTTTCAGTTGTTTGAGAGGGTAGCTACAGGTTTTAATTGGCCCAAACAGAATTGGCCAGTACTCCTTCAAACTGTTCTCACCGGTAAAGCTCAAGTAACTTATGCATCTTTGCCTCAGGATCAATCTGATAATTATGATGTAGTTAAGAGCTTGATTCTTAAGGCCTATGAGCTTGTTCCTGAAGCCTATAGAGTAAAATTTAGGACAACTTACAAGCAAGATAAGCAATCCCATGTTGAGTATGCAAAAATCAAAGAAGATCTGTTAGAGCAGTGGTTAAATTCTAAGAATGTGGATTCTGATTTTGACAAATTTAAGCAGATGATTTTGCTGGAGGACTTCAAAAGGTGTATTTATAAAGATGTAAGCCTATATCTTGATGAGAAAAGAATAGATAATTTGTCTGATGCTGCAGTTTTAGCTGATGAGTATGTTCTCACTCACAAGAGATATTCTAGAGAAAAAGGGAAAGCTGAGAGTAAGTACGTTGCCTCTACTCAGAGTACAGGTAACAGGAAAGAGAATAAAGATGATGTTTCTCAGGAAGTAAATACCAGCTTCACCTCTAGATTTCAGAAAAGTAAATGTACTTATTGTAGTAAGCTTGGTCATACTACGGAGAAATGTTTCAGGAGACAGCGTGATGTGAACAAAAAGGAGTCTTTAAATATTCAGTCAATTGGTCTAGTGTCCACTCTTGAGAGTTCTCAGAATTCTTTAACTGAGTTAACTGAACCTGCTTTGAGGGGTAACTTAAATTCTCATGATGGAGCCTCTCTTTTGAGCAGTAACGTGGGTGACACTCTCAAGAGTTCATGTGCTAATTTCCTGTCTGATGGTTTTGTCAGTCCTCTGGACAGTAATGACAGGAAATCAGTTCAAATATATCGTGATACAGGTGCTTGCCAGTCCCTTATGCTGACCAGTGTTCTAGGCTCTAATGTTAATTCCTCTGATGAAACTGTAATCTTACAAGGTGTAGGGAATAATTACTTCTCTGTCCCTCTGTGCAGAGTGAATTTAGAGTCTGGTTTTGTTAATGGTTCCGTTATGGTTGGGTTGGTTGAGACACTCCCAATGTCAGGTGTAACTTTCTTACTTGGAAATGATATTGGTGGAAGTCAAGTGTGTCCAGCTCCTCAGTTGTCTGGTGAGCCAGTGGCTGCGACCCATGATTGTGATGTCCCTGATGTGTTCCCTGCATGTGCTGTCACTAGGGCTAAGTCTAAAGTTACTGGTGATTTAGAGGATAATGATGATGATGATGTTATCCTAGCTGACACTTTTCTTGCTAATTTGGACCACTCACCGGATGAGGCAGTACCCCGTAGTGTTGATAATTTGTCTCGTCAAGAGTTGGTTGAGTTGCAGGTTGCTGACCCTGAGTTGAAAGGTCTAACTAACTCTGCTTACAGTGAAGAAGAGTCAGCCGGTGCTTCTACTTGTTATTATGTAAAGTCAGGAGTACTTATGAGGAAGTGGAGACCCCCAACAGCATCAGCCGACTGTGAATGGGAGGTTGTACATCAAGTTGTCATCCCTCGTGTTTGTAGGCAGGATATCATTAGAGTGGCTCATGATTCCAGTTTGGCAGGACACCTTGGAGTGAGGAAGACTGTGGCACGCATTTTGAAACACTTCTACTGGCCAGGTATCTTCAGGGATGTTTCCTGGTATTGTAAGTCTTGTCACACCTGTCAAGTTGTGGGGAAGTGTAATCAGACCGAAAAGGTTGCACCTCTAGTTCCCATTCCTCCTTTTGAGGCGCCTTTCACCCGTGTGTTGGTGGATATTGTGGGCCCTCTTCCTAAGACTTCTTCAGGATTTTCTTATGTGTTGACCCTGATTGATATGGCTACTCGTTATCCTGAAGCCATTCCACTTAGAAATATCTCAGCAAAGAACGTGGTTAAGGAAATGCTAGGGTTCTTCACAAAGTTTGGTCTGCCCAAGGAGGTACAGTCAGACCGAAGAAATAATTTCATGTCAAATGTTTTCAAGCAGTCTCTGAAAGAGTTGGGCATCACCCAGATCACGTCTTCAGCTTACCATCCCCAGACCCAAGGAGCGTTGGAGAGATATCATCAAACACTCAAATCAATGCTCAAGAAATACTGTTTGGAACATCAGAAAGACTGGGATAAAGGTCTTCCATTCGTTGTGTTTGCCGCAAGAGAATCTCCAAATGAATCACTGGGCTTCTCACCTTTTGAACTACTGTTTGGCCATGAAGTAAGAGGACCCCTTAAGTTACTCAAGGAATGCTGGCTGTCGGAGGAAGATGACGTCAACCTGCTGGAGTATGTGATGAAGTTCAAAGAACGGCTGTCCACTGCTTTACAGCTGGCGAGAGAGAATTTAGGAACTGCTCAGGAGAAGATGAAGACTTGGTATGATAAGAAGTCCAGGTAACGCCACTTTCAGCCAGATCAGGTTTTGACTCTGCTACCAGTTCATGGGCAACCTCTTCAAGCCAAGTTTAGTGGCCCTTATTTCGTGGAGAAGAGACTCAGTGATGTCAACTATGTCATCGCCACACCAGATCGTAGAAAGAACAAGCAACTATGTCACATCAACATGATAAAGTTATATCACAGGCGGGACGAAAATAATCCAGTCTGCACTGTAGCTGTTCCACCCGAGTCTGCAAGTGAAGCTCTCCCATGCAGTATGAGCCTGAGTGATAATTTGGGGAAGAATCCTGATATCATGAATGATCTCCAGACTAAGCTTTCTCATCTACCTCCCAAGGAAAGGCAGGAGTTTTCGGCATTACTGCAGGAGTACCCGCCAGTGTTCCGTGCTACTCCAGGAAGAACCACTGTGTTGATGCATGATGTCGATGTTGGAGACGCAAAGCCAATTAAATTGCCTCCTTACCGTGTGAATCCAGTAAAAGTTCCTCTCATCCAGAAGGAGCTTGGCTACCTGTTGGACCACAACATGATTGAGCCCTGTCAGAGCGAGTGGAGTTCTCCTGTCACTCTGGTCCCTAAGCCAGGTGGGTCACAGCGGCTTTGCATTGACTACAGACGTGTTAATCAGATAACCAAAACAGACACTTACCCTCTCCCTTGTGTGGAAGATTGCATAGACAAGATCGGAAAGGCTAGGTACATAAGTAAGTTTGATTTGTTAAAGGGATACTGGCAGGTTCGAATCCTGGCTGGGGCAGGGGACAGTTTAAGGATTTGAATTTCATAAAAAAAGCAGACTTTCCTCATCTACCAGATGACCCGCCGACATGTCGTAAAAATACCCCCGCTAATACCAATACACCAGTCCTGTATGAGACAGCCCTAGCATGTATTCAATATGGACGGTGGGTGTTAGCGCCGAAGTGGTGACATGTGGAGGTGTAGGAGGACTACTGGGCCTTGGGATAGGCTACTGCCCCCAAGATATTGGCCCTGAAGCCTTTGCCCAGAGTCGGACACATAAAAAAAAAAAAAAAAAAAAAAAAGTACCTATGACTGAACGTGCTAGGGAGATCTCATGTTTTGTAACATTAGGAAAGACTTTTGCATGTTCTGTAATGCCATATACAGATTGTTTTAGAGTAATAAGAAATTTCCTTTGTAAATTTCTTTTTTCTTTGTGGGGAGGTGTTACATAGCCTATGATTTCATCATCCTTTGTGTAATTTTAACGCACAGTTGCTGCATGTTTGATCACGAGCGTGTTCTGCCTCAGTCCCCCCCTTCTACCGTTATAGTAGAGTAAGTCGTTCTCTCTGTTATTCAGAGCGGGATTTTCAGCTCTTTGTCCCCATGGCTTCATTTGCGCGTCCTTCTTACAAGTTGTATCAAGCTCTCCTGGCCCCTATATAATGAGCTCAGTCTCTGCATCATTGCGACTTACATCTGCTCCTCATTTTGTTCACATCTCTGTCCTCCCCTGTACAGTTATTATTATTGTGAGTGCTCAAGAAATCTCCAAACATCTAGCAGCTGTGTGTAATTTGAGTATAACTGTTGTTGTATTTTTTCTTGTACTGTGTAGCGTGGGGTTGATTCTTGGCCCTAGTGGGGTTTTTGATTGATGTTGGGTTTTATGTCAGTCATTTTTGATAATAGTTTGTATCTGTAATAATTTATCTGGCATTCACTGAGTATTATCTGGTATCTCATTTTATCAGGGCTGACTTAGATAAATTTACTCTTGCTAATTTCGTGTTAATAGAGGCTATTGCAGTTAACCATATATTTAACCTGTTTATTTGCCATTACATTATCCTTATGAGTCCTGAAAGTTTTGTTGTTAGTTTGAGCATTAAACTTTAACTTGTAATCTTACCTAACTCTTTTGTTTTGAACCTGGAACTTTACGGGACAGTAGTGATTATTAGTATTCTCACTTAAAGTGTACATTATCTTTCTCTGTTCCGTAACATAAATTTGGCGACCTCATATCAGGATATTCAGGATATTATCATAAGGATATTGCTTGATATTTTGTGACTGTTACTTATTAATTATGTCTACTATTACTACACTTGATGAAGCCAAAGATTTTTTGTCAAATGTGCAAACAGTGTGTGATATAGAAAACAGAACAAAGAATGAACTTAAGCTTGTTGCTCAACAATTGGGAATTGCTGTTCGCTCTCATCATTCTAAAGATCAAATTGTTGACATGATTAATGAAAGCTTGTTTAATGTAACTCCTCCAAATGAGCAAACGCAGATTGAATTAGCTAAGTTACAGCTAGCCCTGCAGGAGGCTAAGGCTAAGGAGGCGGAGGCCCGTTCTAAAGAGGCTGAGGCACAAGTTGAAATTGCTAGGATTCAGGCAGACCATGAGTATCGCATGAAACAAGGTGGAACTGGATCATCTAGCTCTGATGATTTTGATGTGGCTAAATATGTTAAACTTGTCCCTCCTTTTAATGAATCTGATTTAACAAAGTATTTTCAGTTGTTTGAGAGGGTAGCTACAGGTTTTAATTGGCCCAAACAGAATTGGCCAGTACTCCTTCAAACTGTTCTCACCGGTAAAGCTCAAGTAACTTATGCATCTTTGCCTCAGGATCAATCTGATAATTATGATGTAGTTAAGAGCTTGATTCTTAAGGCCTATGAGCTTGTTCCTGAAGCCTATAGAGTAAAATTTAGGACAACTTACAAGCAAGATAAGCAATCCCATGTTGAGTATGCAAAAATCAAAGAAGATCTGTTAGAGCAGTGGTTAAATTCTAAGAATGTGGATTCTGATTTTGACAAATTTAAGCAGATGATTTTGCTGGAGGACTTCAAAAGGTGTATTTATAAAGATGTAAGCCTATATCTTGATGAGAAAAGAATAGATAATTTGTCTGATGCTGCAGTTTTAGCTGATGAGTATGTTCTCACTCACAAGAGATATTCTAGAGAAAAAGGGAAAGCTGAGAGTAAGTACGTTGCCTCTACTCAGAGTACAGGTAACAGGAAAGAGAATAAAGATGATGTTTCTCAGGAAGTAAATACCAGCTTCACCTCTAGATTTCAGAAAAGTAAATGTACTTATTGTAGTAAGCTTGGTCATACTACGGAGAAATGTTTCAGGAGACAGCGTGATGTGAACAAAAAGGAGTCTTTAAATATTCAGTCAATTGGTCTAGTGTCCACTCTTGAGAGTTCTCAGAATTCTTTAACTGAGTTAACTGAACCTGCTTTGAGGGGTAACTTAAATTCTCATGATGGAGCCTCTCTTTTGAGCAGTAACGTGGGTGACACTCTCAAGAGTTCATGTGCTAATTTCCTGTCTGATGGTTTTGTCAGTCCTCTGGACAGTAATGACAGGAAATCAGTTCAAATATATCGTGATACAGGTGCTTGCCAGTCCCTTATGCTGACCAGTGTTCTAG
>NW_027643318.1:0-4995 GCF_032717465.1 Coenobita brevimanus | reverse complement strand
GATGCGACCAGGGGTGGGGTACTGGCAAACAGTAGTTATTTACTATAGCATCGCCGCCTGGGGTCTGTATAACATCGCCCTGCATCTCCTGAATTACGATCAACGTCGCCAGCTTTATCAGTGACCTGCATACACTCTGCTTCTTAACTCACTCATCATGCATGGTAACTCGCATTACTCGTGTTCACATACACTCACTCATCTCCCCCGTGGCAGCCACCTTGTCGTGGTGGGGGAGCTTACGTGTCCCAGTGGTCCTGGCAGGGTCTCCCGTGCCGGACGCCTCGCTAGTGAGAGCACAACCAAGAGCTGCCACCCCCCTGGGGGGAGGGGAATAATACTTCCCCAGCAAACCCTGCTGGTCGTAAGAGGCGACTGATAGTTTCTCTCTCTCTCTCTCTCTCTCTCTCTCTCTCTCTCTCTCTTCTTACCGTCCTCATCTCTTCTGTCCTACATCTTTTCTTGATATTTTCGTGTTTCTTTCGGCCTTTATTTTCTCTCTTCTCCTGTCGGGTTAGACATTTGTTTTCATGACATGAATAGTTTAAGGACCTCCCACTGACAGTGACCCTTTCTCCCTTACACCACTCTCACACCAAGACCACTTCAATGCCAGTCTAAGTGCCAGATAGGCATATTATGGCTTGGTGCTAATTCATTACCATTCCTTCCCTCTCCCTTACACCATTTTCACACCAAGACCACTTCAGTGCCAGCCTAAGTGCCATATAGGTATATTATGGCTTGGTGCTAGTTCTTCACTTCCCTCCTTCCTTCCATCCACTCACTCATGACGCGTCTCCACTCACTTTTTCATCACGCATTTACACGTCTTACTGCATTATTTAAGACCAAAAATGGTTTACCTTTAAATTTCAGTGTCGTGAATTTTTCTTTTCCATTTGGCAGGTAATCATGTTATTTTTTCACGGTCTGGATGGGTTCACATCTGAAGGGTGGTTAGGCCTAGGGTTAGTCACTTTGACCTTAATATCTGGGATTGAGTAACCTAGCTCATAAATAACTCATTTCCATTGCCCTGACTGTTGACTTGTGTTCTTCCAACAAGGTCCAAGCTTCACTTCCATACGTTAGAGTTGGTACCACAATACTGTCATGCAGCGACTCTTTACTTTCATGCTCACTTCCCTATTTCTTCTCACTGCTTTCAAAGATCCAACAACTTTTCCTCCTTGTTGCACACTTTCAAGCACTTCACCCTCGAAACTTCCATCCTTCCTCATCACACTATCCTAGTACTTAAATGCATTCACATTCTCCATTTCCTTATCATCCAACCTCACTGTACATTTAGTGACTTCATTTCACTCGGAGACCATAACTTTACTCTTTCCTACGTTCATCATTAGATTCCGTTTCTTACAGTCTCTACCAAACTCATTCACTAAGCCTTGCAGTTCTCATTTGTCTTCACTTAACAAAGCAGTATTATATGCAAACAACATCAAAGGAAGTTTCCAAACGCTGCCCTCTCTCATTAGGGTTACTCCAACGTCCACTGACCTACCTTGTACCTCTTTAATAACCCCATCCATATACCGAATGAACAACCATGGAGACACGACACACCCCTTTTTCAATCCAACATCAGATAGAAAAATTCGCTCTGTTGGCTATCCACATGCACTGTAGCCTTGGCACCCTCATACATACACTTCACGGCATTCAACAGCTTCCCATTTACTCCATACATTCTTAACATTTTCCATATTTCTTGTCTATCCACTCTGTATTATGCTTTCTCCAAATCGATGAAGGTCTCATACATCTTCCTTCCCTTCTGTGGAAACCTTTCTACTAAGGACCTATGGATGACTGTCCGATCTACACAACTTCTTCCCTTCCTAAAATCCCCCCTGACTTCTCCAACTAAATTAGGTTATTTCCCTAACTCTGTCAATAAATATCATATACAGTATATCATATACTTTCATTATCACACTAAGGAGAAAAATGTTCCAATGATTACCACACACTTCTTTTTCTCCTTTTCCTTTATCTATCTATCTATCTATTGCCAGACGCCTCAATCCCGTTTGGGGTGGCCACAAACAAATCGCCTCCAAGTCGCCCTGTCCCCCGCCATTTCACTGCCCTGCTCCCAACTCACACCCCCCTCTCTCATATACCTCTCCACCCCATCCCTCCATCTCATCCTCGGCCTCCCCCTCCCTCTTCCCCCCTCCACCTCACTCACATACACTCTCTTCATCAGTCTTTCACCCTCCATCCTCTCCACATGGCCAAACCACCTCAGTGTGTTCCTCATAACGCTTCCTATCACATCCACATCCACACCACAAAGCTCCTTTGTATCCTCATTCGTCAGCCTGTCTCTCCATGTGACTCCACAGGCTCCTCTTAAATAACTCATTTCCACTGCTCTCACTCTTGACTTGTGTCCTTCCAACAACGTCCAAGCTTCACTTCCGTACGTTAGAGTTGGTATCACAATACTGTCATGTAGTAACTTTTTCACTTCCATGCTCACTTCCCTGTTTCTTATCAATGCTTTCAAAGAACCAGCAACCTTTCTTCCCTGCTGTACCCTTTCAAGCTTTTCACCCTCCAAACCTCCATCCTTAATCATCACACTACCCAAGTACTTAAACGTACTCACATTTTCCAGTTCCTCACCATGCAAACTAGCTGTACATTCACTGATTTCGCCTCTCTCAAAGACCATCACTTTACTCTTCCCTACATTCACCTTTAGATTCCGTTTCTTACACACTCTCCCAAACTCATCCACCAAGCCTTGCAGCTCCCCTTCGTCTTCACTCAACAACACAGTAAAATCTGCAAACAACAGTACAGGGAGTTTCCAAACACTATCCTCTCTCACCAGGGCCACTCCAACATCCACTACCCTACCTTGTACCTCTTTTATTACCCCATCCATGTACAGATTGAACAACCATGGAGACATGACACATCCCTGTTTCTACCCAACTTTCAAAGAGAAAAATTCACTTAGTTCACCATCCACATGCACTGCAGCCTTCGTACCATCGTACATACTCTTCACAGCATTCAACAACTTCCCATCTACTCCATATATTCTTAACACTTTCCACAATCTTTGTCTATCTACCCTGTCATATGCTTTCTCGAAATCCATGAAAGCCGCATACAACTTCTTTCCCTTCTCTAGAAACTTTTCCACTAAAGATCTAAGAATGAATATCTGATCTACACAACCTCTTCCCTTCCTAAAGCCTCCCTGTTCTTCTCCAACTAATTTCTCTGTTCCTTCTCTAACTCTGTCAACAAGTATCCTACCATACAGTTTTCCTATTATACTAAGAAGACAAATGTCCCTATGATTACCCCTGGGGGTAGGGGGGGGGTTTCAAGAATACTCCCCCAGTATCCCTGCTTGTCGTAAAAGGCGACTAAAAGGGTTGGCGGAGGGTTAGCGCCCCTCCCCTGAAAACAACTAACTAAAAAAGCAAACAATAAGCCTTTTCCTTCATACAGGGAAATAATTATACCTGACTTCCAACCCTCCGGGACTCTACCTTCCTCCCAGGCCAATCTGCACATCTTCCATATCCATTCTACTGTACTACTGCCTCTCCCCCATGCTTATTTCACCACACACGACATCAGCTCCTTGGGGTTTCCCCATTTTGGCCTTCTTCGTTTCTTCCACTACTTCCATCCTACTGATCTCTTCTTCCCTTCTCACCTCCCTCCTCCTCCCAGCCATTCCTCAGCCACTTATACTCGCGTTACGGCACCCTTATCTTATATACACACTTGCTTGCAATCTCTGCAGGTGGCTACTGAGAAGGTAGGAGATAAAAATTATCTGAAGGTTGCAAGAATATTCTCAAACAAAAAATCAGTGTATTGAAGATGGGTGGCGGATCAGAGAGACTATATAACTTGGCCGTCGTTGTTACATAATACTGCATCCTCATTGCCCACACCTGCTTCACCGATAATGTTCTCTCCTGAATTATATCATTACTAAGTATAAACAAAAAAATGGTCATCGTGGTGAGGGTTGGTGTGGAGGCATAGAATATGAAAGTAGGTCGCTGGTGTTGGTTATTTGCACCTAATATTGTGTGTGTGTCACTGTGTTCCTCCAGTTCATTTGATTCTGGTTTGGGGGATACCTCACCTTGAGGGCTTAATGAAGGATATTTTACTACAGACAGTATAATAACTGAAAAGGGGAGTCAACGAGCTATGGAAGTGGAGTTGGTGGGGATATTGGGTCGGGGCAAGAAAGGCTGGCTCAGGGAGTCGGTGACCTAAACTGCATATTCCAGATGTGGCCATCAAAATCATATACAGAGAGAGGACTGTCTCCTTGTTTCTGGTCGTAAATTGTATCTGTATATAACCTGCAAGGCTCTGTGCTTTATTCTCTACTTCAGTGCACTGTTTAGGTAACTTGGTTACTGCTAATTAGTTCACCTCTGCCTTTTTTTTTAAAGTCAGTGCTGCTAAACTCACAGGTAACAAAGATAAGTTGGTTCTTGGATTTACATGACCAGTGTGCATCACGTTACACTTGCCCAGGTTGAACAGCATTTGCCAGTATTAGTAAATTAGTTCATAGGTAGTTCTGTCTTTGTGAATGAAGAGGCATTGCCTCCTAGCTTTGTATCGTTCGCCAATTTTGAGATTCACGTGATGATGCAACCGTCCAGTCACTGGCGTAAATAATGAATAATAATGGACCTAAAACTAAACCCTGCCATATTCCACTTGTAATTGGTGTCCAGTAAGAGGTTTCCTCATTCACTTTCACTCTTTAATGCCAGTCAGTCAGCCAGCTTTCCATCCATACAGCAAGTTCTCCTGAAATCCCAAGGCACGAGTTTTTGCCTTCAGCCTTAGACGAGATACTTTACTGATCACGCTCTGGAGGTCCAAATTAAGAATGTCAGTTGCCCAGTCCTGGTCATATTCAGGGAGTATGCAGTGGAAGAATCTAGTCAAACTGGTTTAACACGA
>NW_027643317.1:0-4995 GCF_032717465.1 Coenobita brevimanus | reverse complement strand
GGAGGTGTTACATAGCCTATGATTTCATCATCCTTTGTGTAATTCTAACGTACAGTATGCTGCATGTTTGATCACGAGCGTGTTCTACCTCACTCCTCCCGTCCTCCCTTATAGTAGAGTAAGTCGTTCTTTCTGTTGTTCAGAGTAGGATTGTCAAGTCTTTGTCCCCATGGCTTCATTTGCACGTCCTTCTTACAAGTTGTATCAAGCTCTGCCGGCCCCTATATAATGAGCTCAGTCTCTACATTAATTGCCACTTAGATCTATTCCTCATTTTGTTCACATCTCTGTCCTCCCCTGTACAGTTGTTATTATTGTGATTGCTCAGGAAGTCTCCAACCATCTAGCAGCTATGTAATTTGAGTATAAGTGTTATCGCATTTTTTCTTGTACTGTGTAGCATAAGGTGTTAATTCTTAGGCCTAGTAAGGTTAGTGTGATTAATGTAAAGTTTCATGTCAGCCATTGTTCATAATATTTCGTATCTGTAATAATATATCTTGCATTCACTGAGTATTATCTGGTATTTTCATTTTATCAGGGCTGACTTAGATAAATTTACTCATGCTAATTTCGTGTTAATAAAGGCTATTGCAGTTACCCATATATTTAACCTGTTTTTACCATTACATTATCCTTATGAGTCCTGAATGTTTTGTTGTTAGTTTGAGCATTAAACTTTAACTTGTAATTTTACCTAACTCTTTTGTTTTGAACCTGGAACTTTACGGGACAGTAGTGATTTTTAGTATTCTCACTTAAAGTGTACATTATCTTTCTCTGTTCCGTAACACCAGGAAGAATGACGTTGGTATGTCATGACTGCATCCGAGAATGACTAAACCCGAGGATGTTATGAGACCTACATGGCGGATGGGGAGTTGGGTATCTGGTTCTACGTGATATTGGTCCGATACGGGCACGGCGCTTCCCCCGACTGTTGGCGGTTGAGGTAACGACATTCCTCAGTGGTGTGAGTCGTGCTTGATTTGTGGTATTTGCAGTGTGGACGACATGAGCGGGAAGGCGTACGCTGTCTGGTTTGGGAGTGAGGACGTCTGGATGTACGGTCGCAACTGGATGCTCAATGTCCAGGATGACCACAGTGCCAGCAAAGAATCGAAGATTGTCTGTTCCGTCAGGCGCTAGATTGATCACGACCTGCGGTAGGAGAATGATGCATGGCAGGTCTGCCGCGTGTGGTGGGACGGGAGCGAGATTGGTCTGGGGTAGTGGTGTGACAGACTGAGGAGGCCAAGGGTTGGGTGGCGCCCTGACGCGTGTGGTTCGAACTGGTTCTTTCATGAATGGCTTTGGTGACCTGAATAATCTTATCTCCTGGATTGAAACCGATTTCCAAGGTTAGCTCTCGCTGTTTAGGAGTAAGCCAGTGAAGGAATCTCAGGTAACCAATTAAGTCAGCAGAGTTGGTGAGTGAAAGCATTGGAACGCCATTATTGTCTTCTAACCATTTCTTGCCTACCAGCAATTGGAGCATCTCACTACTAGTTGCTTTCATGGCGGCGGCAGCTTCACGGAGCTTGGCATGTTGCGCTGGGACCCTCAAGTCATCTAGTTGGATTAGGAGATTAATGAATCCCATGAGAGACACGGTATTTGAATGCTGGCAACAAAGGCTGATGAGTTCCGTACGAAAATCAGCAAAGGTATGAATGTTATCGTAATGTCCTGCACGGATTGTGGATCTGATGTCCGATTTGCCGAGGTGCAAGCGACCCATGAGATAGGCTACTTTGAGCGATTCATCGGTGATCTGCCTATTGTGGATGTCTGTTTCGACTTCTCTGAGGAAATTATAGACAGACCAAGTTGGGTCCTGGCCGGTAAATATGGGACGATTGGCATCGTCGAGATAGATAGACTGTGGAGGGTCGGCCATGGCTGGAAGTGCAGAAGGGGCGGTAGGAGAGGAGTGGGAGAGAGAGAAGTTAGTGGTCGTTAAGGGCGAGCAAGACGGGGTATGAAGGGAGGCAGGAGAGGGAACGACAGGGGAAGGAGTAGAGGAAGAAGAAGGGAGTGTAGAGGCAGGAGTAGAGGAGGAGGTATCTGGATTTACGAGTGTAGGATGGGTAGTAAGTGATTCTGCAGGAAGTGAAACGGGAGTCTCAGGTACAGGGCGGTGGTACTCTTTGCCACTTCGTAAATGAGTGATTGTGTTAGAGTCGGCAGACGGGGTATGATCAGGTGATGTTTCCGGGTCGAGAGGGCTGGTTTTAAGCGGTTGACGTGGAAAGTATGACATTTAATGCGGCAATGGAAGATGAAATGATGAAGATGGATACGTAGGTGGAAATGTATAATATAACAATGAGAGAATGGAATACACGAGTAGGTGTGAAAATAAATGAAGGTGCGGGGATGGATGGTTTAAATAAAAGGCGAAGGATGAGATGGATTATAAATAACGTAGGTGAAGATGAAAACGGGGTAATGGAAATGAGATGGAATATTTACAATATCCAATCTGTAGAGAAAAGCGAGGATAATCTCTATAGAAAGGTAAGGGATTCCATAGTTACACAGTAGAGACAGGATTGACGAGATGTATGACGTGCAGGTGTGGCTGGGCGTAGCGGGGCTGGGGCGGGGTGGGGTGGGGCGGGGTGGGGCGGGGCGGGGCGAGGCGGCGGTGGAGAGACAGCTGGGTGGAGAGGAGAGTGGCTGCTATGAGTCACCGGCAGTGAGTGGCGGTCTTAGGAGGCTCACGTAATTCAGACCAGATGTGGTGGCGTCGGGGCCGGTGGTGGGTTGTGAGGGCAGATGTTGGTTCAGTGCAGGTGTAGAGCTGTTGAGTTGCAAATGCAGAGAATGGCGGTGGGCAGACAGTGGGCAGACAGTGATAAGTGGCACCATGGGGGCAGGATTTATGATGAGTTCGGAACAGGTGCCGGGAACAGGTGCAACAGGTGCGTAGGACGGCGATGGTGACACTCGCAGGCAGGAACAAGGTGTGTGGGTGGGGCTGTTTGAGAGGTGAGCATTGGTGAGAAAAATTGGACACCCAGAAAGCACAGCCGGTTATTACACCACTAGAGGCACTGAGAAGGGGTGAGGCTGTGAGATGCGAGACGTCGTGTATCTGTTGGTGGCACTAAAAATTGTAGGAGGCAGTCAGAATCTAATGGTTCGAAACACCGCTGCTACCAAATGTAACTTGCAATACTTTGGTGATAGAAACTCCGTGTACAAACAGCTAGATAAGGAGTTTATTACAAGCTCGCAACAAAATAGTCTGCCCGTCTTGGCCGTCTGCTATCAGCTGACGCAATAACGCCTTCACCCAGGCTTGGGCTCTGGGAAAGCGTGCTAGGTCAGCAAGTTTAGTGGGGGCATGTATGCTTTGGGGGGGGGGACATATATACATCAGGGGTAGACATATTGTGGAGGGGGTACACTTCCTCCCAGTCCAATCTGCACATAATTCATATCCATTCTACTACTACCTCTCCCCCGTGCTTCAGCATTTCACCACAATAACATTTTGACTTTGTTCACTGCTTCCACTATTTCCAACCTACTGATCTCTTCCTCCCTTCTCATCTCCCTCCTTCTCCCAGCCATTCCCTAACCACTTATATCGCATTACTTTCGTTCTGTATGTTTAACAATTCCTTAAAGTATTCTCTCCATCTGCTCACTTTTTCTCCGCTCTCCTCTAGCAATCTACCATATTGATCTTTCACTCCCCTACTAACTTCTTTATCTTTATTACCCTGTTGAACTTTCTTTACCTCCTTCCAGAACATTATCTTACATGCCCTCGATTTTACACTCAAATTCCTTTCAAATTCCTCATCCACCCTCTTCTTACTTTCTTTTACAAATCTTCCCACCTTTCTCTTCCTCACTACATTCAACTCTCTATTCCATCTCTCAACTTCCTCAGTGCATCTGTTTTCCATTCCCTTACTATATGCTTTCATCTTTTTTGCCACAGCTTTTCTCACCTCTTCATTCCATCATGCTGTTCCATGTACCCCCTTTCGTCACCTCTTCACCCCATTGACCACCTTGCATGCTGCACAGTTTACTTCCGTGAACGTCTTGCACACACCTTCCACCTCCCCCATCTGCTCTGCATCATTTTTACCCAATCGCTCCTCCACTTCCCTCTTATTTTCTGTCTTTCATTCTCTTCCAACCATTCTGCCCACCTTGTATGGACTACTACTTCCTGTCTTTCTCTCCTTCTATTAATCCACTGCAGACGTACCTTGAGTTTCACCACAGCCAAATGGTGGTCAGAAAGTCAACTCCCCCAGCCTCTGTATGCTCTTTCATCCATTATATACCTATTTACCTTCTCATCCTATCAATCACACGCACATAATCAGTCATTGCCTTCCGTTCATTCAGTTCACCACCCACACTTCTCATCACCCACCATGTGTATACCTGTGGATCATTTTGTACCTAAAGAGGGTATTGGCTATCACCAATCCCCTTCCAGCACAAATGTCCACTAGAACACCACCATTCTCATCCACTTCTTCAGGGACATCCCACTTACCAAGTACTCCATCCACCTTCACATTTCCTACTTTTCCATTCATATCTCCAATCAAAAACACTCTCTCACTCCTCTCAAACTTTTCTAAGCATGCTTCCACATTTGCCCAGAACTCTTCTTTCACTCTGCTCACAGTCTTCCGTTGGCATATATACACACATAATCACTCATGCTTGTATTCCTACTTTCAGTCTTACCCAAACAATCCTTGAACCAACTGATCCATATTCTCTTATATTCTCCTTCCATCTCTTGCACACAGCAATACAGACACCCTCCTTAGCCCTCTCATTCTAACCTGCTTCCACAAGTATACCCAGTCTGTATTCCCACTCTCTCACACTCTCACCTCACCATTTGGTCTCAGCCACTCCACATATGTCCACTTTTGCATCCTCAAGCACCTGGACAATCTCTCTCTTTCACCTCATCATTCACACTCCTCACATTCCATGTTGAAATCT
>NW_027643316.1:0-35698 GCF_032717465.1 Coenobita brevimanus | reverse complement strand
GCTGGATTATAAGATTTCTCATTGGAACAAGGGACAAATATTTGGTGACTGAATCAGTATGCAACACACACACACACACACACACACACACACACACATATATATATATATATATGTATATATATATATATATATATATATATATATATATATATATATATATATATAAAATTCTTCCAGAGCTCCAGGAATAATATTTCTTGACTCTAGACCAGAAGTTAACAAGTCCCAGTGCTGTGAAAGCTGCTAAACTGAGGTGCGCTACTACTTTCTAATTTATTGATTGCTAAGCGTTATGCCTTCTGTTTATCCACCTGTTTCTCTGTGTGTCTATTATGCATTTGTATATGAGCCCAAGTAGGATGAGAAAAAGAATGCTGTTGAAAATCTGGATTCGACAGTAGCCTTCTTTCTGTATCAGTTGGACCTCTCTCTAATGGACGCACTGGGGGAAGGACAGTCTGTTAGAGCTGATTATCCCTTAGTTCTTCCATATGTTGCCAAGACAGCTCTAAATAATAATAAAAAAATAGTGCCATACAGATTTCCTGCACATTACCTGTTATGGAATAATTCATAACAGAGAGAGATCGAGAGAGAGAGAGAGAGAGAGAGAGAGAGAGAGAGAGAGAGAGAGAGAGCGAGAGATCAAAACCCCTACCTTATGCAGGGAAGAGCCAGTTTCCTGGTATGTGCCTTATGTTAACATATGTAGGGCCATCTGATAAGTCAGATGGAGTGGATGCTGTTCTCTCTCTCTCTCTCTCTCTCTGTTTTAATCTGTTTACATGCATTTATCCTATATCATTTTGTCATCCAGCATGACAACCCTTACTCCATGTACACCCACCTACGTAATTCCACCTCTCTCTCTCTCTCTCTCTCTCTCTCTCTCTCTCTCTCTAAATATATATATATTTATAAATGTATAGATAGATAGATAGATCTATATCTATATCTCATCTATCTTATCATCTATCTATCTATCTATCTATATATATATATATATATATATATATATATATATATATATATATATATATATATACACACACACACTGTATATATGTTTTAATTCTGTTTACATACAATTTTCAACTTCATCTCTCATCTAATTAGTTCCCTTCCTATGCTCTTTCTCCTGTCCATTTCTTGTATTAGGTCCTATTTAGTTACTGTACGGTTCTTTACTTTAAATCATCACCATATTTATTTATTTATTTATTTATTTATTTATTGCCGCATTAATATGCCGTATAACCCCTCAAATCTTGGGAGTCTAGCGTGCTGAGCCCTTCCTGGTAAGGTGCGTTCCCCCTTCAAAAGTAGCCTGTTTTCAACAAATCATAGGATCCAGTAACTACTGCACCAAGAACTCTTCAGGAGGTCATAATACTCATCGGTTCTTTTTCTCATAATCTCAGGTGTTCCCGGGTTTCTAGGTGGAGGCATTGTGAAGGTGGGAGATGGTGGTTAGTGGTAACTTTTGGGATCCCGCTAGGCTACCTCCTTCAGCGAGAGGAAGTCTGCTTACGGCACGCAGATTGCCAAGCGCCTGCCTTCGCCGAGACAGGGATTCCCTGCCAGCACTTGCTCATACTCCCTCTTGTCCTTACTTCACTTGACCTTGACACTCCTCTCCACCGGTGCCTGCCACTGCCACAAGAATGAAGCATCATGTACGTGTGGCAGGTCTCTTTGGGTTTATTCCCCCAGGCTCTTTCAGCTTTTCTAGAGTGACACTGTGCATTGTGGTAAGTGGGATGAGAGGAGAGAAAAGAAATTCGAAAGTTTACACATTACTTGCTGCGACAGATCACCTTAACTTTTGTGTGAGTACATTCTTTTCTGTGGGAGTGGAGAGATATTCTGAGAGAGGGGTGTGTGAGCTGGAAGCAGAGCAGTGAACAAGCTGTGGGCAGGACGACATGGGAGGCGATTTGTTTGTGGCCACTCCTTTACCGGATTGGAGCGTCTGGCAATAGACAGATAGATAGACTTTAGTTATCCCTGAAATCTTTCTTTTTCTTACACCCATAGTTTCCTTTAATTCATAAAGCACTTTATTTAAGTTAGTTTCTTAGTTCAGCACATCCCTATCACAAATACTGTATATTAGTTAGTTGGTCATCGTAACACTTATTTGTACTTTTGTCTTGCGAGGTCACTTAGCATTGTCACCTGAGCTCTTATCCTTACACCTGTACCGAGTCTTTTTATTCTTGGAATTCAAAGGGCAGAAAAGTCGCAGACTCGGCTATCTCATTATCGCACTACAGGAACTGCACAAAATTATTATAAGTTTATTATCACAACAAAAGCTGTTTCCACATACTGTATACTGTATTTCACTCGTATTACCCCGGGAGTTAGTTTCCCCCAAATTTCAACCTCTGCCAGATGTTGAAGTCCAATTCTTAACATATATTTTATGAATAGAGAACGCCCGTGAATCTGGGGGTATGGGATTGTTTTTTTATTCATTTGTTTTTCCTCTTCCTCTGTTCTGTTATTAAAAAAAGAAAAATACACGTATTTGCTCTTGTATTGCGAGGCCATTTTTCTTTATCACATGACCTCGTTTTCTTTCATATCCATATACCTTCCCTTGTATCCAAAATTCTTATGTAGAGTTTCAGTCACTCTCTATATTTACACTGCACCTTCTCCTTCTGCTCGCCAGTGCTCTAGTGCCTCACCTCAATGTGGTAATTAACGATGCATTCAGTACACAGTGTCACCTGCCACTCACGGCACTGGGTAGGGCGATTTCCTCCATATTACTGCCTCTCGTGCTGAATATTCATACAAGCTCTTTTCGCGGCCTGTACAGTTTTTTCCAGGTCAACTCATGCGGTGATGCGAGAGGTGTAGTGGTTTACCTGGGAATCCTACCTGACACCACGGCAGCACTGTGTCTCCTTGCTGCACCTGACTTCACACATCCATACTGTGCAAGCAGCTCCCTCAACTACTTCCTTTCCTCTAAACACGCGTAGGGAAAGACCTGTGCTTGACTAATTCTACAGCGAACATTGTCCTACTTGGGGAAACACATCATCCACTCATCTCTGATGTAGTGGTCTCTCTCTCTCTCTCTCTCTCTCTCTCTCTCTCTCTCTCTCTCTCTCTCTCTCTCCCTCCCAGGGTAACATTACACTGAGTGACAAACAAATTGGCTTCCTTCGTCCCAGGAAATCATATATTACTCTGGGTGGTAGCCATATAACCAAATGACACCAAGTGGTCAGGTGAGCGAGGGCGTTACAACCAGCTGGAGCATTTATGGGTTCCATCTGAGGGGTGGTTGGCGTTGATTGCGCACCTAATGCCACTCAGGGCTGCGAGGCTGGTCACCGGATGCTCTGTAAATGTCGGGAAAGAGTAGTCTAGCCTCGGTCTCCCTTCGCTTCTTTTATATGCGGCAAGGTGGGATTAATGATGACGATTAATCCTTTCATTCCCCACGGTAATATTGTCATAAAAGCACGGCAAAATGTTAAGTTTTCCGTTGAATACGCATATTTTTTCCATATTGTCTAAATAAAATGATGCAACATCTAGTATAACGGTTTTCCAACATATACACCAAATTCTTTATTTTATGAGTAACACAAAGCATAGACCGTGGTGCGGCGGGAAAGCTGCAATCACGGGTATTTTGACAAGTTTTGTAATTCACATCCGAACAAAGTTTTACTGGTTATTCAGGCATAATGGTGGGTGGATGGCTGAAATTACGCTCTGTGGACACGGGTTTTGCTACAGCACCATTACTGTTCACTGTAGTCGTCCTTGTTGTGTAGTAAACAATAGTGAGCCATTACATTTGTCGGGGTGATGTAGAATTCTGATTATTCACCCTCATGTGTAGTAGGACTGTTTAATTATATGCAGTTTAATCGTAAGTATGGTATCAGATTATTAGTAGTTCGGTTAATACACACACACACACACACACACACACACACACACACACACACACACACACACACACACACACACACACTATCTGTCTGTCTATCTATTTATCTCCGGTATCTATTTCTATATCGTCTGGCGTTTGTCACAATATAATGCTCAAGTGGACCGGTATGAGAGACAGGGTTACTGAACTTAACTGCAGTATTAGAAGCCAGCCCCCAATCCTCATCCTGCCTCGCTAACCTCATCCTGCCTCACCTTCCCCATTCTGTTTCACCACTCCCCACCTGCCTCATCACCCCTACCCTACTTTGCCACTCCCAGCCTGTCTCCCCTGTACCCACCCTGCCCCATTCACTCCCAGGTTGCCTCCTCATATACCAGCATGCCTCCTTACCTCCCAGCTTGTCTCCCTACCTCTCAGCTTGCCTTCCCATCATCAGCCTCTCTCCCCACCCCAAGCTAACCTCCTCGTCTCCATGCCTACCTCCCCATCTCCCTCCATGCCTTGCCACCCTAAGCGTGCCTCTCCATCCCCAGCATCCCCTCCTGTATTATCGTACTTTGCCACGTCCCAGACTGCGTGCCCCCCCCCCCCAGCCTACCTTCCCACCTGCGAACCTGCCTTCTCACACCCAGCCTGCCTCCCCAACCCTTTTCTGCTTTCTCACTCTCCTCACGCCCTTCCCTCCCTCCTCAACCCTTTGTCTGCTTTCTCACACTCCTCAGCCCCTTCCCTGCCTCCCCACCCCTAGCCTGTCTCCCCAGCTCCTTGTCTGCTTCCTCACTCCCTTCCCTGTTTTCTAACCCTCTTCCTGCCTTCCCACCCCTTTTATTAGCGTGTTCCTCTCCATTTATTAGCATGTTCCTACCTTCCAGTCTGTCCACCTATTGCAAAGTCTACATTCTTCATCCTCACCTGTTTTCCCTCCTCCCGGTCAGTTTCTGTACCATACCTCTCAGACCTTCCGCCTTGCAGTCATTCTCTGTACCTCCTAATCTTCCATGCCAACATTTCCCTTTCAGGCCATGTACCGTCCAGACCGCCTGCCTGCCCATTGCCTCACAGCTGTTTATCTTGCCAAATGCCTTGCTGCTCCCACCTTGGAATAATACCAACACTAATGTTATTATGAAGCGGCCCGTTTACATGGCAAGGGTATGGTGGTACGACATTGCTATTAAAATGAGAATGCAGAGATGTAGGTGTGGAATTAATCCCTTTAGTACTTTGATGTAGTGTCATTTTATTAGGCAAGGAAGAAGAAACCAAAGGCTAGAAGTCAGCAAGGTCATTCTTTCCAAGAAAAAATAAAAGCAAAGTAACAGAGAGCCAAATTCAAGATCCATTCATTTCGAGATGCCTGGACACTGCGTTTAATAAGCCCAGAATCCTCCAGCACAACAGCTTAGTTTTTGCAGCAGTTTGTGTATGTGTGTGTGTGTGTGTGTGTGTGTGTGTGTGTGTGTGTGTGTGTGTGTGGATCACTTTCAGCAACAGCCAGTCTTTATGCCTATTAAGTAGACTCTCTCTCTCTCTCTCTTTCTCTCACACACACACACACACACACACACACACACACACACACACACACACACACACACATGCAAAAGCTAGCGCGATTGAGTTGAGAGTTATTCGAGCCTAAGCATCACTTCCAATGCAAATCTGTTTTAGGCTGGTTTGAGTCTAGGAATTTAGTGTGTGTGTGTGTGTGTGTGTGTGTGTGTGTGTGTGTGTGTGTATGAGTCATTTTGAGTTAGAGCCAGACAGAATGCTAGGGAAATTGAAAGAGAAGTACACACACACACACACACACACACACACACACACACGAGGAAACAACTTTCTTTCAATGGAGAGTCGGGGAAGGTAAACAAGGCGATAGAATTCAATGGACGAAACTAGATTCTGACATCAAACTGAGGCAAACTCATCCCGAGAGAGAGAGAGAGAGAGAGAGAATGTTTTCTTAATTATATGTATTTGCTTGCCTTTAGACCTACATACTATCTTGTTCCATAAGCACACGACCATATTATAAAGTGATTTTCTGAATCCTGATGCAGAGATTATGGCACCAAGAAGTCGTCATGAAGGTTAAAAAAAATTCGATTTTTTTTTTTCCTGTGGTGGCCATCAGTACCATCTGCCATATATTTTTTTAATGACTTTGGGAAATTTGGACTATCGTTACACTCGGATTTTAGTATTGTTTACTTTAAGGTATTATGTACATCATTCGGACTAATAGAACATACTAACAAACGGGGTTCAAGGACGTGAAAACGAGGCGCTATATTCCCTAGGTAGAGCTAAGCAGCTGCGGCGTCCACCCAAGAGCCAAACCTCCTCACATTTCACTATACCTCGCCGTGGGAAAGGACCTCCGTCTCACCATGGCGAGGAGCTGTCTATCACACTGGAAGGTTTGTGTCCTACACATACTTTACTGTAACTGTAGGGCGGCCCCATAGCAGCATATACTTAGCCTACCTGTTTTTGATGGGTCTACACCTTCAAATAGACCAGGGTAAGGCAACAGCAGCAACATATATCCATAATAATACAACTCGTATGGGAAGCACACTGCTAGGAATTCTAACAGGTTGTTGGCGAAATGTTGCAACAACAAGCAGAACGCAGAGTCTCTGAGCCACACCACGTACCCCAGCTGGTGCATTATAATAGACAATGGCTGTA
This sequence comes from Coenobita brevimanus, assembly GCF_032717465.1. Classification (NCBI taxonomy): domain Eukaryota; kingdom Metazoa; phylum Arthropoda; class Malacostraca; order Decapoda; family Coenobitidae; genus Coenobita; species Coenobita brevimanus. Next base: position 29,070 of record NW_027643316.1, on the reverse strand, counting down.
CTACACTCTACAAGGCAACACTGGGTATTCCAGCTGGTGTATGTAAAGGGGAAGCCTATTACTGCAATAAAGGACGGGGGGCGGTGTGTTACAATCTATTATAGCTGTTCCCAACCTTTTACCTCAATGTTTCCTATTTCAATGTAATTCACCACTAAGACTTCATAAAAAAATCTCATTCACGCACAAGTAAACTCCTTTATTTTTTGGTCGTACTTGTCTTACCTTTCCTTATGTATGAACTTATATATAATTTACCTTGTCACATGAACAAAGAAATAAATCAGACATAACAAGAGTTTATTTTTTAAAGTGCTTTAAGTGTTAAGTTTACTTAAAAATTTGATCATCCTAAAAATACAGACAGGAAATTTGAAGTGACAAAGTATATTTAATACACTATATATATATATATATATATATATATATATATATATATATATATATATATATATATATATATATATATATATATATATAAAACCTTTTTAACTTGCATAGACAACATTCTTAGGACTTAGGTTTATAGAAGCAGTGTTTTGTTAGTGTGTATGTATCCCACAGGACAAAAACGACAAACAGAAGACTTTTACACTAACATGTATGTTTTTTTATCATCAGTGACTTGGATTTCCTGCGCTCCTGTGACAGGCTTCTCAAATTGAGGTTCAGTTTCCTTCTAAAGCAACCCGCATTATCGATTCAGTATACTGAGGTTTCTAGCTCCACTGTCAGTACAAAGCAACAGGAACTTGCTAACCGTTTGTACGGTAATGCCTTTTATTTTTAACGGACGGGGAAAAAATGTCTGACTAAATTAAGCATTCACCCTTCATGTTTATTCACCCTTCATTCACTCCTCTAGTTTCAGTTACCACTAAAATAATTTCATTCACAAGTTTAAGAAGCTCTGCCGTAGGTCAAGGAAACCCTGTGCCCGCGGAACCTGATTATGGAACTCACCAGCGTTGGGTAGAACATCTGAGTGGGTCTGAGTCTCTGTCATACTGAAAATAACGAATATATATGACTGCAAGGTTAAAACATTATATGGCTGTGGTTATATATATATATATATATATATATATATATATATATATATATATATATATATATATATGTGTGTGTGTGTGTGTGTGTGTTTGTGTGTGCGTGTGTGTGTATGATGGGGGGAGGGGAGACACAGGAGAAAGATGTATATATTTTAGCACTGCAAACGTGAAATTAAAAAGAATCATTTATTTACATGAGGCAGTCACTGACCAGTTGATAGAATTGGGCCACGTGACTGAGAGCACTAGTTTGTTATAATCCAGCTGAACGCTGACTGACACAAATGAATACTCTCTCTCTCTCTCTCTCTCTCTCTCTCTCTGATCATGCTTCATTGCTCGTATTGTTCATTCATTCATTGCCAGACGCCATGTATCCCAAACGGGGTGGCCAACGGCTTAGAGTTAATTGTTTTACAGGGAGGGGCACTAATCCTCCACCAACCCCACTTGACTCTGTATTGTGAATATATTATATTCGTCTTGAAATGTTTCCATCCATCCATCCATCATCAAATCCTGTTTCGCCCCATGGAGGAGCAGAGGAACCCGGGACTAGGCAAGGTGGTCCTGACATTTAAGATGAGAGTGACCAGCCTCACTCATCCCTGAGTGGCATTACGTGAACAATAAACCCCAACCATCCCATGGACCTAAACCTACACAGGCATGTGTCACGTTTTAAAAATTGTTTAAGAAGGAGTTAGTGATAAACGAAACTCGAAATATCATTTTAATTACTAAGGATTATTGGTGTTTCTTGTCTCAGACTACAGTTTGTTTATAGTAGCCTAGGAAAAGGTAAGAAAGGGAGCTAATGTTTGTACAGTAGGTAGGTTTGTCGGGTGCACTGACCACATATCGACATAATACTCAAGTTACATGAGTATAATGAATTGGTACAAAGTTGGGATGATGATTTTGTGGTTAAATTCGATCTCTTTGACAATAAATCAAGTTCATTTTTCCTCTCAGCTCTGACTTAATATTATTTATCTATTTTTTAATTCGTCTTCTAAATGCCTTACTTTCGAGGTGAATATTTTTAGAGCTAACTCTCTCGTCACCACTATTCAAAATTTTGCATTTCACATTATTTTCATCCATAACCCTGTGCCACACTTGATTTCTTTCTTTCATCGTCTTCATCCATCACGACCCTCGACATTGTTGCGGGGTTCTCAGTATCATTTTTTTTTTTTAGCCCATTTCCTCCACTTATGTATGTTCTGCCACTTCTTCGTTCATTGTTTTCTATTGTGTGCTTTGCCTCATACTTCTTCCCATCCTTCCTTCCTCACGTTTTTCGTTTTCTCCACTTAAGTTTTCCCACTCTTCTCTTTCATCTCCTCCCTCGGTACTCTGTTTCTTTCCTTCCGGCCATCTGTGATTCAGTCTATTTTCCTGTGCTGAAATCGTCCTACTGGTTTTCTTTTTCTTTTCCATCTGCTTTTCGAGTTCGAGAGAGAGAATACTACCCACCCACAAACAGACGAAGCTACACACAATGAGTTTTATGCACTCCAGTACCGTAGTTCTGACCAACCGCATACCTGGCGCCGCCTATCATCCACCCACTTAATATAATGCAAGCTTTAAGTGACTGCAGTAACAAGCCAAATGGTGTCCTGTAATTCAGGGAACCATTTGCTACGTTAGGTGAATTTCAGAGGGGCATGTGTGGCTACGTGGAGAGACATGAGCAAATGAGGAAGTGAAGATGCGTTTGATGATGATGTGGATGATGTTGAGATGTCGATCATGTGGAGAGAATGAGAGAAAGACTAGGAAAATGTGTGTGAGTCAGGTGGAGAGGAGAAAGAGAAGGGGAAGGCCGAGATGGAGGGGTGAGGTGGAGAGCAGCGTGAGTGGGAGTGTTGAGGTATTGAAAGAGCAGCTTGATGGTGGGGGAGAGAATGATTTGGAGGTTTGTTGCCACCCCCCTCCCCCAGGATTTATAAATAGATAGACAGGAAGACTGACTGATTGAGTGATAGATAGGCGAATTGATAGATAGATTGGTTCATTGAGTAATTGATAAAGGGCAATTAATAGATGGATAGATGGATAGATTGACTGACTGATAGATGGATAAAAAGATAAATAGATAAATAAGTATACTAAGTTGTGAGCTAACCATATCAGCAAAAATAAGCTTGTCGGTCTAGTGTGATAAGTCGCTTCAGCTGGATGGTGTTCGTAAGTATTTCCATCCAAGGGGTGGCTCGGGAATACTGTACACATAATGGCACAAAGTGAGGCAGGATAAGAGCGAGGTGGTGAGAAGTGAGCTGCACCAAGTACCAAAGAGTATCTGCTTTAGGCATAACCAGACCTACATTACCATGGGTATCCTGTGGCTTAGTGTTGGGAGTAAGTGTTTGTACGCTGGGAATGCAGGACAGGCGAGTAGTTGACTGGAACGAGAGGAGGAGAGATATTAAGTTGGTAGGTGCGGAGGAGTGTGAAAGTGAGGACTACTTGTATGCTACCTTGTGTGTAAATTGGATGCTACATATAAATTTTATCACACCAGGATGGTAATGTCTGTCATGCAGTCAGAGATACGAACAGGAAACCATACGCTAATCAACCAGTCGGTCTAAGATCTGAATATTTGACTGCCTTGTAACATTAAACTTCGACCGACTGCTCTCAATATCGAATTACTTCATTCTTGCCTGATCCTTAACTCGTCCACCAAGTTTGACCTAAATAGAATCGGCGTTGTTACGACTCTGACATTTGACTTTTTCCCTGTAATCTTGGCCTTTGATTGTTCTCAAGGTCGATTCCCTTAGTTTCTGGTGAAAGTGATTAAGAATTCCTAGGTTAACTTTTCCATGTGACCTTGAACTTTGACCTCTTGTTCTCACGAATAATTAATAAACCTCTTGGCTAATCCTCAGTAATTCCTGGGATCTTGAATCAAATCAGGTGAAAATTGTCTAAGTCATTTTGTTCGTACACTGACTACCTTGACCTTTGACTGACTGCTCTTATAATTGATTCACTGTATTCTTGCCTTTACCCTCAACTCTTCCACCAAGTTTTGTCTCAGCCGGATAAGAGCGGTTAAATCTGACGGAAATAGATCAAACTTTGACCCAACCCTGTAATTTAAAACGCTGACACAGTGTTAAAAATAGTTAATTTCTTCTATAACCCTCAGTCATTTAACTAGGTTTAGTCAGAACTGGCTCTCTCTCTCTCTCTCTCTCTCTGACACACACACACACACACACACACACACACACACACACACACACACACACACACACACACACACACACACACCTGTCTTCGCGAGCGCGGACATAAAATAAAGCCAGGAGACCATTATCCTCACTCATCGAAGGTCATTATCTCTCCCGGTGGCACTCGCTTCACACACCCATTATCACAGTAACGTTCACTTCCTCTCTTCATGTCCGTTTCCCAGCAAACGACCCTGTCATAACTTATATCAGCAGAAACCTTGCAGTCAGACTTGACAGTGCCCCTCTCTCTCTCTCTCTCTCTCTCTCTCTCTCTCTCTCTCACGCACACACACACACACACACACACACACACACACACACACACACACACACACACACACACACACATACACACACACACACACTAAAATCGTACACTTCCCTTCTCCACTAACACATCCTTTCCTTCTCACGCAGAGTTTAATAACACACTAATTATAAAGACATCTCTCTTACTACCTCCCCATGTCTCCACCATAGCCTTCAGAACCACACACTCCCCATCATCACATACCCTGGTTACTGATACACATACACACTGTCACATATACACATAATCACACATACACACAATCACCAGTTTATTGATCCACACTAAACACATACACACCCCACACCACAACGTCCCCAGTCTTCACGTACCCCTATCCCCCGACCTGCCCTCGCCAGCACTCGGCCTCAGACATTAAGCTGCTCAGCATGCGAGAATTATGGCCCATCTCAGGAGTATTATCGCTCATAAATTCCCACGCCGTGTACGGGAGCGCTATTTCGTGTTAGTAATATTTCCTTGTATAACTATCTTCATTATCCACCGATATTGCATGGAAAACACACCTCGGGAATATTTTTCAGTGGAATACTATCATCCTGTATTACCCTCGGAATTTGTGATAGGTGTAAAATGTTGTGATGTACGAGCGTTTTTATCCAGTCATGACAGTTGACCCGAGCTAATAATATATTTAGCCCGGCGAGGGGAGCCTTTCTTGTTCCCTCACCATTTTGCATACCGGTACTGTGAACGTTCATTTGGTGACATACATTGATCTTTCTTTTCATAAATTCAACCACACCGACGGAAAAAAAAACAAAAAAAAAAACACGCACCCATCACGCTATACTCCAAATGTTTCCACACCGGTACCTATGAGTGAAGTGGCAGGTGCGTTGGGTCAATTTTCCAGTATGAGAAAGTGGTGTTCCACGTCTCTACGAATCAGTCGCCTTTCAGGACCCTTGAAATGTAATTCGACTGTGTGTAATAGAGCTGCTTGTTCATGTCGGGAGAGTTTAAGACAGCCATTCCAAAGCATACGTACTGTACACACAACATTTCAAAGAATTTCACAAGGTGTGCCGTCTAACCTACGCAAACCATATACGGCATTTAATGATCCCATATTTATTGCTGTTACTCTTGATTATACAGGGGCCATGCAAGGTTCCGTACCTGTACATTGCTGTGGAAACTAATACGACGAGTTCCAGTCCTTTAGCAGGCTGTATACTTAGTCACCTATTCATTACCAAGGCCTTCTTTACATCAGCTGCTAAAGTACTTGGACTATGAACACTCCAATTCCTTTTACATGTTTACCTCTCTTTTCTATACAGACCAAGGTGATAAACTTTATAACCGGAGGATGCTTTGTTAATATTATTGTGACTAATATCACATGATATCATTTAACTTACCTTAGACCCCCCCACCCCCAGGCCTGTGAGTCAGGATTACCATCACGACTCACAGACATTGAAAAAAAAAATGAACGAAACTAAAAGCATCACAGTTACCATCAGTAGGCAAGCAAGAATTATTTGTATACATAAAATTTTAAATACTAATCCCTTCCCATCAGCTTCACTCCCATCTCTATAACCTGCTCTCATCATTATAGTATCCTTATCCTTATATATACAAGAACAGCCTAAAGGATATTACAAACCTTTGCCTCACTCCAGCACCAGCTCACAATTTTATCTACTTAAAAGTGCAGCAAAAAAATCCGTATAGCATCCAGAAATATATCTCCAACACCATACATACTTAACCCCGTCCATAATTCCCTCCCTTCTCGATGCCACATGTGTTTTGTAAATGCATTTAATCCATAAATGTTATAAATACCTTGTAGTCAAGCAAGCACGCTTTTCTTTGGCCTACTATGAATAGTTGAGTCATGCGCCCCCTACATCTAGTAAAACCACCATACTCATCTTTCACAAGACATTCTGATGTATTCCTTTATCTTCTCTATGCTTCTTCTTTATTGTACCATTCCTGTGACACCGCATACACCACAATAATATTTACTCAATTTGATCACCTTTACTTTTCTACACAGGCGCAGTCATTCCCTTCCACAAGTCCATGGGTACAGCTCTAGGCATCCTTGTTTTCGGGCACATATCCAAGAATATTTCATTCCTCTTTTTCCACAACATCTCCCCACATGTCTCTCCAGCATCCGATGCCTTCCATAATTTCAGCTTCTTCACAGCAGTAATCACTTCTATCACGTTCTCCAACACTACATCGGTCATTGCACACCACGACAACCATAAATGTTAGCCACATATCTACCAGTATTCTCGGTACTCCCATGCATTAACTGCAGAGATATTTCTTCCATTTAGCAGTCGTCAACTATCATCCATATATATATATATATATATATATAGATCTATCTATCTATCTCTCTCTCTCTCTCTCTCTCTCTCTCTATATATATATATATATATATATATATATATATATATAGGTAGAGAGATAGAAAGATAGATTGATATAGTGTACAGTATATGGATTTTTTTAACGCTCCAGCCAGGAATCTAACCCGAGACCTCTAGACAGAAGTCAACCACCGTTACCACTATACCATTCCGTGATAAAAGCAAAGCCTGACTTCTGTCTAGGAGGTCTCGGGCTCGATTCCCGTCTGGAGCGTGAAAACTTTCCACATAGTATATGTACTCACGTGTAGTGTGTTTCCCCCCAGTATATATATATATATATATATATATATATATATATATATATATATATATATATCTCTCTCTCTCTCTCTGTCTATATATCTATATCTATATCTCTCTATTATATTTTTTTTTGTGAAAATTTGTCTGTGTGTCTGTCTGTCTTCTATGTAAATCCATGGGGTGCATATAGAACTCCCCACACAGCTGTAACAGGTGTAAGTTTTTACATCGAATTTATATGTGTACATTACAGTTGGTAAAGTGGCGCCCCTGATGGCCAGCATTAGAACTAATTAGAAATAATCAAGTCATCATGGTGGAAACACAGCAGCCAATTACCGTATTTTTGTTTCAACAATCTCATTATTGGCTACAACAGGACGCATGTGGGTGGACAGGTATGTGGGGTGGGCAGGGCTGGTGGGGTAGGTGGGTATGGTTGGTGCGTGGATCGGTAGCTGGAAAGCAGGTCCATGGTAGGAATAGCTCCATGGGGAATATATCCCTGGGGAAGTGGACTCAAGGAGAAACGTGATTCACTGGGTAAAATGGAACCCCGGGGGCCTTCCGCCACAGGGGAGTGGCCATTTAGGGTCCCAACTAACGCCGTTATGCACGATCATAGGATTGTACCCAGGCAACACCGGGTACCCCAGCTCTTCCTTGATAATTCAGTGCCGTCTTTTCAACATAATTTCTACATTGTAAACCTTTTTCCCGATTACTTTCCTTTATTTAGAATAATGTAATTTACTATTATTATGTGAATGACACTCTGGCTATAAAAACAAATGTGTAGCTCTGGTGATTTACTTTCACGGCTAAAACATTTTACACAGAATCTGACCTCGCTTGGTGCCGATGCTGGTGGATAATTGAATGTCAAATAGAATTCAGAGGGAAAATTAGTTTTATGAACAACAGGTAATTACTAGGGACGTGTCAGGTGCAGCAGCCATTCAGAGTGCTAGTATTTGCAGCTGAGTTCAATGGAATTAATTACTGCAGATGAAAGGCACGTTGAAGGAAAGGCCGAAAGAGGGAATGAAAATGTGATTATCACCCAATATACTTGTTAGGCTAAAAACTGCACTGCGCAGTTGACCCTCGCGCAGTGTGGTGCGGTGAGGAGCAGTCCATTCCTTAGAGGCTAAGATACGAGTAAATGTGTGTGTGTGTGTGTGTGTGTGTGTGTGTTTTGGTGAATGCGTGGTACTTTCTTGGCTACCCGCCATTAGAGGGGAAACAGCTTAGGTATAGAGATAGATAGACGGATAGATAGATAGATAGGTAGATAGATAGACAAAAAAAAGAACTGCATCCTGGTAAATGAGACGAGTACGTGTGCAGGACTACAAGACTCTGTAGGGGATAGGTGACTGGGAGAAAAGGAAGACAGTAAGCCGACTACAAGATGAAGGGATAAAGGGGTTGAGCATTTGAGGCAGGTCGTGGAAGACGTCGTTACTGAGTAAAGGCGGATTTATTGAAAGTTAATTGTAAACCGTAATCGTCGCGGGATAATGGCGATGAACAGTGATGGATTAAATTAACTGAGGAGTATGAATGACTTACAGGATAAAATACATTGCCAAAATGGAGATATCAAAAAAATTCATTGTTGAATGAAACTGAGGCAAAATGGAAAATATAATTCCTCGGTGAGGTGTGCAGCTTGGAGGGTATGCGTTGTAATATGACAGATAGATAGATAGATAGATAGATAAATAGATATAGAGAGAGAGGCGGGGGGGGGGGTAATTGGTAATAGGCACAGCAGTGTTTGGTGAAAAGGGAAAAGTTGTTGCCTTGCTAATATCATTGTAATATTGATCATGAAACCAGGATGAACACTAATAACACCTTTGAACAACACGAGAACAAGAAACGGATATAACAAGAACATTATTTTTGACAGTGAAGTTACTGACATGATTACAAAAAAAAAAAAAAAAAAAAAATGACATTCATTCCCTAAACGCATGCCAAATTTGTCAGGGAAGTGAAACTATAAGCTGTGATGTATGAATCTACACTCCGCACCAAAGGATGAAGAGGTGTTGTATCCCTTCCATTTCTTTCATCTTTCTTCCAAGCTCCTTTTCAGCATGACGCTATTCCTGAATTTCATCACCACTCGCTTCAAACTTGGCACAGTTGTTCTTTGCGAGAATAGTCCTGGATACGTTCTTTTTTATTAATTTTAAGGCCTTTTCAGGTGATATGGACTCAAGGGTTAGACCATGTAATGAAGCAGAATTTGAGGTCCTTTGTTTTTGTATGGTCATTACCCATCATTGCAGATTGCGCCCCAGGAAGTGATGACAGGGTTTCAGAATGCTTCAGTCACTCTGTACTGTATCTGCATTATCGCTGGTCGAAAACTTGAATATTCTGCCATCACTTCCTGTGGCGACTGTACTATTGCTATGTGGAGACCATCTTGCATTCCCTTGGAAATGTTGGCAGGCTTAGTGCTATGTCCTTTTATTTTTTCCGCTCACTTATAATTCTAGTTGTAATTTTTAGTTGGTCTTGCCGATGTTACACTGCTGTTATTCTAATAGTAGTAGTAGTAGTAGTAGCGGTATCATCATCTTCATAATAATTTTTACCTCGCCCGGACGGAGTCCGACGAGGTATTGATTTGGTTGAATTTGTTTATTTCTTTGTTTGTTAGCAACATTACCAAAAAACTGCCGAATGAAATTACATGAAACGTTCAGGATATGTGGGCACTGGTCCCCAAAGAAAGTGATTAAATGTTGGAGGTAATCGAATGACCTAGAAAGGTCAAAATCAAGGACACGGTTTTCCAAAGGGCTATACCTTGAAAACGGTCGAAGATAGATACTTACTATTAAGAATATACAGGAACTAGTAGTATGGGCTTTCATTTGGTACTAAAACCTTAGACCTTGAATGACCTTGAAAGGTCGAATGCAAGGTCACGGATATTCAAGGGGCTATAACTCGAAAACTGGTTGAAGATAGAGAGATATTTACTATTATCAGCATATAGGAAATCCCATATGGATTTTTAATTGGTACCGTGACCTTTGACTAAGTGACCTTGAAAGGTTAAACTTAAGGTCATGGATATTCTGGGGGCTATAACTCGAAACGCGTTGATGACAGAGGTATTTACTTTTACCAAGATATAGAAGGTCTCATATGGCCTTTCATTTGGCAGCATGACCTTTGATCTTGAGTGACCTTGAAAGGTCAAACGCAAGATCACGGATTTTCAGAGAATGTAACTTGAAAACATTTGCGCCATTACCTTAGACTTTAAGTTTGCACTGCCACTAAATGGCAGAAACAAGCCAGTATTTAACAGCAATAAAATAACTGGTGTCGGGCGAGGTTGGTTGTGCCTGGCACTACTTGCTATGTATATTATTATTAAGTAGTTGGGGGGGAGTTGGAGAAACGGCTGCTTGACGACGAAAGACAGAATAACAAGGCTATTAGTTAGTGACCACCCCGTCCAGGATTAGTGTGTCTGGCTATAGGTAGATAAACAAATTAGAACCACGGTAACTGCCTTGGTGATAATGACAGGTGAAAGAGCAGTTAGTTGAGGTGTTTGATACAGCACACTGCTCTCTCTATCTGTGTGTGTGTGTGTGTGTGTGTGTGTGTAACCAAATTTCATTGCTCGCACTGAATATTTGTGGTTTAAAGTATAACCAAATTTCATTGCTCGCACTGAATATTTGTGGTTTAAAGTATGTTAGTCTTAAAGTGTTTCACGTTTTTAATTTTTTTTTAAATTTAAACCTTAGAATTAACAATAAGCAAACCTAGGAATGTCTTTTTTAATACAAAGGAATTAAAAGTGTTTCTTGTGGAAATTAATTAGTTTTAGCTTTTAGTAAATAATATTATACGAGACTAGGAAAGAGGCAGAAAGGGAGCCAAGGGTTGAACAGTTGACATGCTCTGTGCACTAACCAGAAATTAAATAATACTCAAGGTACACGAATATTGAGAAGTGGTCCAAGGTGGGGATGATGCTTCACTATGTAAATCTGAACGCTTTGGTAATAAATCCAGTTCATCTTTTTTCGTACTGCCTCTTAGCACAATTGAATTTAGCATGAAATTTTCTACTTGCTTACTTTTCAATGCCTTAATCTTTTATCTAGGTTTTTATGTTCGAGGTGCATATTATTTTTAGAGCTGCCTCTACCTCTTTCACTACCAGTATTAAGAAATATGCATTTCGCATTATTTTAATCCATAGGTCCATACCACATTTTATATCGATTCCTCAGTTTACCAGGATGTATGTGTTCACTCTGTTATTCTTACACTTTTTATCGAGCAGTCCCGTGTCTTTTTTGCACATTAATCATTCTACTGTATAGCTCCTTGACACGTCTTCCCTCTGCACGTGGAACAGATTATGCATTACTATTTGACGACCTACATGTGAAGAGGAGCACTTTCAATTAATGTTCGTTAGTGTCGAGGCAACGTTATTATTTCCATGTCCATGCAACAAACAGGCCTCCATGCAAACAATTTATTTTTTACGTTTTTTACGTTCAAGAATGAGCAAAATACAGGGTGACTCATATATAACGTTTCTCTTCCACTTAACCTGGCGATTTCCCGTGCATTGCTGGGACGCCTCAGTCAGCCTGATCAGTGTCTACCCTACATCATTAATTCATTTCTACTTCCACTTCCATGTCCCTGCCCAATCAGCAGACTAAGCCATCCTTGCGACACATTGCATACCGCCTGCTACGGTACTTGCGGAGAGCTATTTACGGATCACCTTGTTTTTTTTTTTTTTCAGCCCACACATAATTCAATAGAATGAAATTTGCGAGTTAGTGAGTAATTCCAGATGCTGATTTCATTAGCTGGGAAAATGATATATTCCACGGTGAGTAAACAAGGCCACAAAGAAGTAACAGATCAACAGACATTCATGATTACGTAATCCAGCATTGTTCCAGATGAAATCTCCCATGCAAATTAGGGAGTAACTATTAACAACACGTGCAAGTCATAACACAACCTTGGTTATTCTTTCCTCAATTTCATCTTCCTCCTTTGCTCTTTAGCCAGCCTCTAGTTCCTTAATGGACCCTTGTCTTATTCATCCTGTGTTTATTCTGCCTTTCCTCCCTCACCGTCTTCATCCGTCACTGCCCTCGATCCTTACGTGGTTCTCAGTAGGTCCATTTCCTCAGCAGCCCATTTCCACCACTTGTTATGTTTTTTCTGCCACATCGTCTTTCATTATTATCTCTTGTGTACTTTGCCTCATCGTTTCTTCCTCCCATATTACTAACTCCTCACTTCGTTTTCCCACTTCTCTCTTTCATCTCCACCTTCGATATTCTTATTCCTACCCCTTCCGTCTGTATGCAAAACCGTCTTTATTTGTTTCCCCTTCTCCGTTTCCTTCTTCTCCTTTCTGACTGATCCTGTTATGTCCCTTGACATTTTTCCCTCCTTTTCCACATCTTCTCAACTTCTACTTTGTTTTTTCCCTCTCCCTTCTACTTTCTGTCTTACTCTCCAACTTTGTTTGCTCTCCTACTTTTCTTCTCCTCCCTCATCCATTTTTCCTTCTTCTTTCTCCTCTGCCTTCCCTCTCCCTGTCCACAAACCCTGCCTTGTCCTCCTCAGGTGTATCCATCCATCCTGAGAGATTAGTGCTGTTTGTCTGGAGCGGGCGCATGAGGTGGGGAGGTGAAAGGAGGTGAAGAGGAGGGGTGAGAAGTGATGACGAAAGAAACTGAAGTATAAGGATGAACAAATGGGTAGGAGATGAAGGACAGAGGACTAAAGAAAAACAATGAGCACAGAAAAACTGTGGAAAGAGGAAGATGAAAGAAAGTTGGGAAAGACCAGAAAAAAGCGAAATCAGAAAATTAATAACGGGTAAGAGAGAATCACAAAACGACGAAAAAAAGGAATGTAATATCAAAGCAAGAAAACAGTGGATGGTATGAAAAAAATTTAGGAAAATCAAATACAAGAGAAAGGAAGAGAAACACTGAAAGGCTGCAAAGTGGAGAGAGGGAATGATGGTGGTTAAAAGTATATATTATCGTGTAGGAGCAGGAGGTTGAATGATGATAAGTAAAAAGAGGAATGTAATATCTCTGATGGATGAGAAATATCGAAAAATGTGTGGAAAAGAACACACACACACACACACACACACACACACACACACACACACACACACACACACACACACACACACCATTCTTTTCACTCCTTTTCCCACTCCTAATTTCGTCAGAACCACAAAATTATGCTTGGTGGCGGAGAGGGGATGCGGAACTAATTAATGAGTGTTAGCGTGACTGCCACCTCCCCGACGCTGTTATGCTGCTGGTAATGAGTTGGCAAGGCGCTGATGAAAGTTAGGCTGAAAGAAATGAGGGAATTCGCAAACATAACACACAAAGAGGAACATCAGTATTATCGTTATTATTCCAGCAATGATAAAAATGATGAGTTACTTCTCTCACAAGTAGATTTTCCTTGGGACAGTATAATTACTTCATAAAAATAATAACGATAATTTTCCTGTGTACTTAACTACCTGTGTCAATGACCAGAAAAATCGAGAGAAAGGTCACTGACAAATTGAAAAAAAGAAAAAGAAAAACTGAGGTACATAATTGACAGTACAAGTAAATCACAGTCTAAATCAATCTGCGTAGTTTCTCAATCACCATATTAAATGTCCTATATTTAAAATCATTATGTTCTTGTTTTATCTTTATTTCTCTCTCCCCTTTCATTATTGTAATAGTTATCTCGTTATCTTGCTCCATCCCACCTTTGTTCCCCTGACCGATACGTATATTATCACATTCCAACCGCCTTCCTGTTAATAATAAACCACCACACCAACTACTCTCCTTGCCACACTATCACCACACCACCTACTATCCCTACCACATTGCCATCACACCACCATCTCTCCCTGGCACACTACCACCATCCCACCGACTCTGTCTACCACACTACTACCACACCACCTAAGCTCTATCACACTACCATCAAATCACTTACTCTTCCTACCACACAACCACACCGCTCTGTACCACACTACCACCATACCACCAACTCTCTACCACACTACTACCACGCCACGTACTCTCTATACCACATTACCGCCACACCACCTATTCTCTCTCATAATAGCAATGTAAATAGCTACTTCAGAACCCTTCAGCATTTCCGTCAGCAGCCACACCTAAATACACAATCACCATCTGTAATAATTTTCCCTTCACCACTTTCTTAAACCATTCTCATAATATTTCACAGTTCCCTGGAAGATGCATTAGGGAACCTGTTAGTATAGTTACCGATAAAAAAAATAAACAAGTAAGTTGCTGCGTCAATCCTGTAACCATCGCCTCTGTTTTTTTTTTTTTTTTTTTTTTTTTTCCCATCAAACAACGCACACGTCATTTATAGAAAGAGTATTAAAGAGAAATTGCAGTATGGCTTAACACATGCGACCCTCAGTCCTTGGTCATTCCACCCTTGCTTTACCGTACCGCTGTTACTGTATTTAGCATTCTATCTGACAGTTTTGTGATATGCAAACTATGCTTTGTCAGCATTCCTCTCCCGTCTAGCGACCTTCCTGATCCCCTAGTTTTTCTTTTGCTATAGTTGAGCCCTTCATGAACCACAGGCATCGCAACTCTTACACACACACACACACACACACACACACACACACACACACACACACACACACACACACACACACACACACACACACACACATACACACACACACACACACACACACACACACAAGATGTTTTTTTCATTCATTACGTGTGTGTGGCAGGGAGCCCACAGGGAAACACTTAGCTTTGGCTGTCCTTCTATAGGTGCCCATAGAGAGAGAGAGAGAGAGAGAGACACACACACACACACACACACACACATACACAGACAGACAGACAGACAGACAGACAGACAGACAGAGAAAAAATCCCCTGTTTTAAAACACGCATCCGGCTGTAATTTAATTCTTCTGATTAAGTGTAGAACTTTCAGGCTGGATTCAATTAGCGGAGGCAGGATTTTGATGTCTTTTGGGAGGCCGAGAATGATTTTGCTTTTTCCACTGAGATTTTATTTTGGAATTAAAATTTTGGCTTCTCATCGTTTGCTGTTTTTTTTTTTTTTTTTTCATTGTTGCTGTTTGTTGGGCAATTCCTGTTTTTTTTTTTTTTTTTTTTTTTTTTTTAGGGGTTGTGTTCGTATCCTTGCTTTTTCTTGGCTGTTTTTATTTTCACTGTAGACTGCTGTTTGATAGACATTGGAAGATTGTGTTATTTTGCCTTTTTCTTACTGGGTTCTTCAGTTATTTCTACTGTTCTGGTTATTATGCGTCACTTTGAAGAGCTTTATAAATTGATGTTTTGCTTCATATTTTGTAAACTAAAGTGGGTGTGATTTATTTCTGAACTTGCAGTCTCACATCAGTTTTCTGACCTGGAACCCAGTGAAGACGTATGCTCTGAGACTAACATCAACTTTTTTCTGATCTCAACTCATTCTCAGATACTGGAAGTAGGTACTGTCACAATTCAACACACTTTGAACGTTTGATGTCGAGTCTGATGTGATGCGATACAAGGAAGACTATCTGAAGGTCTCCCATTGGTTACTATGGCACATTGCACTAGTCAGCTGGGTCTTCTTGTTTTTAATGCCAGTCCTTTACAACATAATTATTTCTGTCGTCACGAAAGCTGCTCTGGCACCAGAAGTACATGTGTTTTGCATACCCCAGCTGCAATTCTAAGAGGAAAGAAACCACCTATAGGTAGATGGAAAGCTGACGACTGGGAGAGCTGGAGCTCCCGTTTCATCAGCCTTCGGGACTAGCTTCTGACCATCCCTCATTAAGTGAGGAGAATCTCAAGGAGTCATTTGGTTATATATAAACATCAAACAACCAGTTGAGAAGATTGTGCCACTGTTTCATGCAAACAGGATTTTGTGAAACTTTTCATAAGACGGCAGACATCCTTACTCCAGTTTCTTGTAAATGTTCACCAGAGAAATGGGAAATGACATCCCTGAGTCAGACATTGTTCATGAGGATCTGACATTAGAGAAGGTTTGGTGTACCAAACCAGAGGTGTGTGAAAGGTTAGGCAAATTAAAAGCCGATAATTTCCCAAGTACTGATGAGTTTCTTCCAAGGGTCTTGGAGGAAATAAATGATTAGGGGCCTCTTACCAGGGTTCTATTTTAATCTCTGGCCACTGGATAATTTCCATCAAACTGGAAGAAAACAAATGTGACCCCATTTTTAAAGAAACGGGGCTCATCTTTGTCCAGCAAATTACAGTCCAATTACCCTTCCATCTGTGGTAGGGAGGCCATTGGAAGGTACAGCTGTAGATAGAACCGTAGATCATTCGGACTTCCAGAAGGCATTTGATAAAGTACCTCACAGAAGGTTGATGGCAAACATTCATGCGCTGGGAATTTCGGGAGAACTAAGAAGTAACTGCGTGGATTGAAAACTGGCTTTGTGACCGGTGCCAGAGAGTGGTAGCTAATCGGGCAACCTCTTACTGGATATCAGTAACAAGTGGAATTTCCCAGAGTTAAGTTCTGGAACCAAGATTATTTATCATTTACACTAATGATATACAGTAGATGTACACATCGTCAGCTGGAATGCAAAATTTGCAGCCGACACAAAGCTAGGAGGTAAAGCTTTATCATGAGGGAGGATAGAAGAGCTACATAAGGACTTAGTAAAATAGAGAAGTGGTCTGAACAGTGACAAATGCCGTTCTAGCAAGACAAATGCAAGGTGATCCACATCAGTCATGCAAATCCAAAAACCAATTATTCCTTGTTAGGAAGTAAGATCGGCGGCACTGACTTGGACACAGACCTAGGTGTGCTAATCAGAAGTGACCTTAAGTTCTCTAAACTTTGCATTGAAGTAAAGGAGAAAATACAGAGGATCTAGGTTACGTAAAGAGGCAGTTTATGTAGAGACACAAGGAAATTGTACACTGTACAACACATTTGTATGGTCCCATCCGGAATAGATATAGCAGTTCTGGACACCGACTCCAAAGAATGGTAGTGCAAGGCTTAAGGGAGTCCAGGATCAGACTACTAAACTGGTCCCATCCATCAGGTACACTTGCTCCAAAAATTATGGGTGCACACTTCGCACGAGGCAGTCTTACACCACAGACGATGGCTTTTGCAAAATGTCCAATGATTCCACGCCACGTTGGTAAATTTGCTTTCCTGACTTTGCTTTACACCGCACTCTTGTGACTCTTCGTAGTCAGTATTGTTGTCATATGAATATTCAAATGACAATTGATTAACATTCTTGGAACATCGCGAGCTTTAGCGTTCATTGACATCATCGTCTCCCTCCCGCGCGATACTTTTTGGAGGTAGTGTACATGAGCCTGTTTTCGCTAGAGACTTGGCGTTGAACGGACAGTTAAGTGAGGTTTTCAAAATCCTTCATAGATTTAAAAAAAAAAAAAAATACATTGACTATCAGCACATGTTTAAATACCAGCTCGATGAAAAACCATGGGTGAACGCTTGACCTGAAGCACTGCCACCATGATAGTCAGTATTGTTGTCATATAAATATTCAAATGACAATTGATTAACATTCTTGGAACATCGCGAGCTTTAGCGTTCATTAAGGATATCATCGTCTCCCTCCCGGTCGATACTTTCTGGAGGTATTATACATGAGCCTGTTTTCGCTAGAGACTTGGCGTTGAACGGACAGTTAAGTGAGGTTTTCAAAATCCTTCATAGATAAAAAAAAAAAAAAATACATTGACTATCAGCACATGTTTAAATACCAGCTCGATGAAAAACCATGGGTGAACGCTTGACCTGAAGCACTGCCACCATGATACATTAGACAGTTTCAAAACATATAATATCTCTAGTATATATTCGGAATCGGCCACCAGCACAGGTTGTGGACATTTCCTTAGTAAAGCAGTTCAAGGCTAGATAAGACAAAGTTTTGTTCGACCCTACTTATTTTTGAAACTTTAAATCCCCTATATCGCCTTTACTTTAAGAGATAGGTTTACAGATTGTGAAGAAGTGGAATAAAGTTGCTCTGGGACTTGTTTGTTATGCACTTATCTCAGTTTTTGAACCACTCTTACAACGTTATCCTTTCAGTGTCAGGGTGCAAGTAAATACTGTACTTCAGCATACAAAAAATAAACTTAACTTCTTGTTGCTTTTCCCTGCCTACCTACCTTCCAGTCTACACTCATTGTTGCTTTTCCCTGCCCATCTACCTACCAGTCTACACTCCTTGTTGCTTTTCCCTGCCTGCCAATCCATCCAGCCTACACTCCTTATTGCTTTTCCCTGCCTACCTACCATCCAGCCTACACTCCTTGTTGCTTTTCCCTTCCTACCTACCATCCAGTCTACACTCCTTGTTGCTTTTCCCTGCCTACCCACCTTCCAGTCTACACTCCTTGTTGCTTTTCCCTGCCTACCTACCTTCCAGTAGATTGTAGCACCAGTCGAGCAGGGTAGTACTCCCAAGGCGGATGGAAAGCTGATGACAGGGAGAGCTGAAGCTCCCATTTCATCAGCCCTCGGGACTAGGTCGCGACCATCCTCCTTTCATGAACTTCTTCAGTGTCTCAGTAACACAGAGAGTAGGCCAGCATGCTCTCCAATACAAGTTTCTCTAATTATCAACACCAAACTACATGCACAGTACACACTACACTTCACATTCAAAATTCAGCCAAAATGACGTCGTTTAAGCAAGTCCCGGAGTCCCCAGGGGGGGGGGGGAGGACCATAAATGCCCCCATCTTTCGCCCCTCTCCCGGTGACGACTCGAGCTGCCTCGAATCACTGTCTGACTCTCTTCTTCTTCATTTCTGCAAATTCGCTGCTTTTCCTCTAACTTTCGCTCTGTTGAGCACCACCTCTCCTTCTCTAAACCTCACCTTCTTTTTCTAACTGAGACTCAGCTGTCTGAGGCAACTGACAGCAAGCCCTTTTCTGTATCCTCCTACTTTCTCTATACTCATTTCAAAGCCAAAGGTAGATGGTGTGTATATGTATGCAACGACCTATCTTGTTCTCGTGTTCCTGAACTCGATTCTTCTGAATTCTCTACACTCTGGCTTCGGCTTTCCTGTCTTTCTCTGACTAAATACATCTGCGCTGTTTAATTATCTCCTAATTCTACTATCAAAAATTCTTTGACTCTCTTATTTCTACGATGGAACACATTCTATCCATTTCTCCTTTCTCCGAAATCTCCATTCTAGGAGATTTCAATGTTCATCACCACCTTTGGCTCTCCTCTCCTTTCACTGATCCACTTGGTGAACTAGCCAACACCTTTTCTATCCTTTTGACCTAGAGCAGCTTGTACAGCACCCTACCCGTATCCCTGACCGCATTGGAGAGAGTTCCAACATATTTGAGCTCTTCCTTACTACTAATCCTTCTGCTTACACTGTTAATCTTTTCTCTCCGTTGGGCTTCTTCAATCACAACCTTATCACCTTAACCTGTCCTATCGCTCTGATATGGCCTGTGGACCCTCCAAAGAAACATCGTCCGTGGCACTTTGGAGCTGCGGATTGGGAGGCCCTCAGGCAGTAGTTCTTTGATTTTCCCTGAAATTATTATTGCTTATGATTATTGCTTCCATGGCCGGGAGCCATCTGAGTGTGCCTTGTGCATTACGGAGGTTATTCTCTCAGGCAAGGAAGCATACATTCCTCTCTCATATCCTCTGACTAATGCAAGAAAGCCTTGGTTTAATCACGCTTGTTCTAATGCTGTCTGCAACAAGGAGAGGGCCTATAAAAGGTACCGGAGCCAACCCACCACTGAATCACATCTTTTATACATTTCTGCCCGGAATCATCCTAAGTCTGTTCTTCGCTCTGCTAAAAATAATTTCATCCGTACTAAATGCTCTCAACTCCCCAACTCGAATTCTTCCCGCCCCTTCTGGCACCTTGACAAACACCTTTCTAACAACTTTACCTCATCATCCTTCCCTCCTCTTTTCCACTCTGATGGCTCTGTAGCTATGTCTTCTACTGAAAAAGCAGATCTCTTCGCTCAGACTTTCTCCTTCAGTTCCACCTTAGACGATTCTGGAGCTGTTCCTCCATAAGTTCCCCCCTCTGACTTCCTCGTGGCTGACATTAAAATTTCTTCAGCTGATGTATTTTCTGCCATTCCTGGCCTCAATACTAATAAGGCATATGGGCCTGATGGAGTTCCTCCTGTTGTTACAAAGAACTGTGCTTCTGTGCTTACACCCTGCCTAGGCAAGCTCTTTTGCCTTTGTCTATCAACTTATACCTTTCCTTCTTGCTGGAAGTTTGCTCTCATTCAGCCAGTCCCAAAGAATGGTGACCATTCCCAACCCTCTAACTATCGTCCAATTGCTTAAACATCCTGTATCTCAAAAGTTTGTGAGTCAATTCCTAATAGAAAAATTTTAAAACATCTTTCCTGTCACAACCTTCTTTCTGATCACCAGTATGGGTTCCGTCAGGGATGCTCCACTGGCTATCTTCTCACATACCTTTCAGACTCCTGGTCATCCTCCTTTCGGGACTTTGGAGAAAGCTTTGCCATTGCACTTGACACCTCCAAGGCTTCCGATCGAGTCTGGCATAAATCTTTAATTTCCAAAATGCCCTCTTACGGTTTCTATCCTTCTATCTGTGCCTTCATCTCTAGCTTCCTTTCTGGTCGTTCTATAGCCGCTGTTGTAGACGGCCATCGTTCTTCTCCTAGATCTATCAACAGTGGTGTTCCTCAGAGCTCTGTCCTATCACCAATTCTCTTCCTTTTATTCATCAATGACCTTCTAAGCTGTACATCTAACCCTATCCACTCTTACACTGATGACTCCACCCTTCACCTTTCCATTTGGTTCCCGCAACGCCCATCTCAGCAGTTACTTCGACAAACAAGGGATGAAGCGATGGCACACCTAATGTCTGACTTGGCTCTTATCTCTGACTGGGGTAATAATAATATGGTTGTTTTTAATGCATCAAAGACTCGGTTTTTGCACCTATCAACCCAACAAAATCTTCCACAGGTATACCCACTAATGTATAATAATATTCAGCTTAATCCTGCATCATTGTTGAACATGCTTGGGGTTTCATTTACTCGGGACTTATTTTGGAAAAATCATATTATATCTCTTGTAAAATCTGCTTCCAAGAGATTAGGTGTGCTAAGCCGACTCCGTTCCTTCTTTACCCCTGTATAATTGTGGACTCTATACAGGAGCTTTATCCGCCCCTGTGTGGAGTACAACTCTTATGTGTGGGGAGGCTCCCCACATACAGCTCTTCTCAATAGAGTTGAGCCAAAGGCTTTTGACTCATTAACTCTCCTCCTCTTACTGACTCCCTTCAACCTCTGTCTCTTCGTTGCACTGTTGCATCTTTATCTCTTTTCTATCGCAGCTTCAATGGTCACTGCTCCTCTGAACTGTCTGCATGCATTCCTCCACCTCTACGACGGGCACGTGCACCCGTCTAGCAGCAAACTCTCATCCCTTTTCTCTCCAGCTCTCTAATGCAAGAGTTAACCGTTATTCAGTCCCTCATGTATGCAACAGGTCAACTCTGGAACTGTCTCCCTCTGTCTGTATTTCCTGCTTCCTATGATTTCCAGTCTTTCAAACGCAGTGTGTCCAGGCATCTCGAAATGATCGGATCTTGAATTTGGCTCTCTTTTTATTTTGTTTTTGTCTTGATAGGAACAACAATTGCGGACTCGCTGCCTTTGGTTCCTTCCTTGCATTAAAAAAAAAAAAAAAAAAAAATCCATGTTCCCTTCTCTGCCTACCTACCTTTCAGTCGACCCAAGTCCCTACCTATTCACATTCCAACCTACATAATTATCTCCATGCCAACTTCCTGTGTATCTACCTCACTTTCTTCTTACCTACCTCCCGTCCACCCCGCCTGCCTACTTACATATCTTGCTGCCTACTTACCTACCTATCTTCCTACTTTCCTCCCTGCCAACCTACCTTATTACTTTCCTTCTTGCTTAACTATGTCCCTGGCAACGTACCTACCTGCCTGTTTACTTATCTACCTACCGTCCTGTCACACTTCCTACCTACTTACCTACCTACCTACCTACCCAACTGTGCTACTTACCTACTTCCTACATGCCTTCGTACCCACCCATTCATTTCTCACCTGTACTATGAGATGCCACCGATATTGATTTGATATTCACTGAAGACGGGCATGTGATAATTACTGCATTACCTTATGTTCACGCCAGTCAGCTCTCACCTGGTACTGTGGGATGCCATCGATACTGTTTAGAATTATGGTGAAGATAACAAGAGTGTGACAGCTTCCTGGTGTTTCAAAAGTGGAGACAGTATTAGGCCTACTTTAGAACATGAAGTCTATACTGTATCAACGTTGCAACAGCGACAAGTATGGGCGCTCCCAGCTGCTATACATCATATTGTCAAGTTGCTGACTCTTTGCAACTTATGTGTTTATTTCATGTTTCAGTAATCTTGGCAGTTGTTACATAATCATTTACCGACAAATATATTTACATAATTCGGTTTCCATTTCCCACTTTATACTCAGCAGCACTGACACGGTATACAGCATTGATCCAGACAGCGTGTTATCACTGTGACCACACCAAAAGACAGTCACGAAAGGACAGTTTTTCTAAACCTCAAGTTTCTTAGTGTTTTCGAAGACCGTTGTGACTTTCACTTCACGAATGAATAAAGTATAACACAGTCCTACGAACAGAATCTACTCTCTTCACCTCCCGAGTGCTGTGATCGGTACCAAACTGTATAAGGCAAGTTTTTGCTGTGTATATCCTCTCCCAGCCCGCGCCCTCCTTACCCCCTTTGCACACACGCACTCTCACGTTACCAGTGTATATACATCAACAGCCTGGCGGAGTGTGCCACCAGTGGTCTATCATTTTGTATAGTAATGACTTACATATATCCTTGATCTTTCCCAGCCATAAGCCAGGACTGTGACCTCGGTAAGGAAACCTTGTCATCAAGATGTTGGGAACAATGTACGACCAATCAGAGCTAATGCAATAGTGGTTGTGGTGAGTGTATTTTGACCGGCAGAGGAGTGGTAGTAAGTGGATTTGGCCAGCTGTACCATCCATTAGAGCTTCTAATATGAACCCTCACTTTATTTCAAAGTCACAATTTAGGTGATCGATGCAGAAAAAAAAAAAAAAATGCTGAAAATATTTCTTTCCTTAAATGTGTCGTGGTTTTTTTTTTTTTTTTTTTTTTTTTTTTTTTTTTTTTTAAAGAAAGGAAGAAGGAAAAAAAAGGCCAAAAGCTAGCAAAATTGTTCCTCCCAAGAAAAGAATAATAACAGAGAGCCAAATTCAAGCTCCATTCATTTCGAGATGCCTGGACACACTGCGTTTCAAAGACTGGAGATCATAGGCAGTAGGAAATACAGTTAGAGTAATTTAGTTCCAGAGTTGCCTTGTTGTGAGCATGAAGGATTGAGAGTAATGGTTCACTTTTGCATTAGACAGTTGGACAGAAATGGGATGAGAGTTTGCTGCTAGACGGGTACTATGCGACCGCCGCACTGGTAGAGGGATACAAGCACACAGTTCAGAGGAGCAGTGGCCACTGAAGTAGTAATAGAAAAGAGAGAAAGATTCAACAGTGCGGCAATGAGACACGGGTTGAAGGGAGCCAGGAAGAGGAGGAGAGTTAGACGAAAATCCTTTGACACAACCTTGTTAAGAAGAGCTGTGCACAGGAGCGAATAAAACCCCTGCATAAAGTCAACAACTGTGTAGGAGTAAAGAAGACATGGAGTCTGCTTAACACACCTAATCTCTTGGAAGCAGATTTTACAAGAGAATTAATGTCGACTTTCGAAGATAAATCCCTAGAGAATGAAACCCCAAGTATGTTCAGGGGTGATACAGGATTGAGTTGGATGTTGTTAACAATAGAGGATACTCCTACAGAAGATTTTAACGGGTTGAAAGCTGTAAAAACTGGGTTTTTGTTGCATTAAAAGCAACAAGATTACTTTTACCTCAATCAGAGATGCGAGCCAAGTCAGACATTAGGATTGCCATAGCCTCATCCCTTGTTTGTTGAAGTAACTCCTGAGATGAACACAGCGAGAAGCAAATGGAAAGGTGAAGGTGGAATCAACAGTGTATGAGTGGATAGAACATCAGGGTAATTAAACCCACTCTCCCTGAAAGCGATGAGTATTGTTTTACCCGACATTGTGTGTGTCATTCTGTCTGTTAGTGTCTTAGCAAAATAACTCAAAAGGTTTTATCTGATTCAAACCAAACTTGGTGGAAGGGTTGAGGGATCTTCAATGGGGTTTAAGATAGTAGGTTCAAAAAACAAGATCACACAGCAAGGTCGACTGAAACAGTCTTGATAGGATTTTGACCACTTGGTGGGAGGGCTGAAGGTATTTCAAAAAAAGAAGTGATTCCATTTTGAAAGCAAACAATCTAAGGGCAGTGTCACAGGTCGGTGTCAAACATTCAATAGTTTAACTAAAACAGGTTTTATTCGATGTGAACCAAACTTGTTGGAAGTGTTAAGGGTCAGACAAGAATTATCAGATTAGATTTCAGAACAATAGGTCAAAGGTCAAACTCACATGGTAAAGTCAACTCGAGCAGTCTTCATCAGATTTGGATCAGACTTCGTGGCAGAGCTGAGGGTCAGACAATGGTAAAATAATTCAGTTTAACAACAACCGGCCCAGCGTCAACGTCACAGGGAAAAGTCGAATGTTCGATCCTTTGAGCAATGGTTGGGTGTGAGTGTTACAGTGAGCAGCATTTCTTACGTTCTTTGTCAGAAAATAAATTGCATCATAACTGTGAAGTGATGGGTTACCTTTGTCCTCACGTGTCAATCGTTCTTTGCCATTGTACTTTCAACTGTGGCCCTCTCACAATGCACTAAACTCCCACGTCCTCAGTGCTGCCCTTGTCACCTGTTCTGTGTACACATTATGCGTTTGTTCCTCTGAATCAGTCTACAGTCACATAATCTTGCCATCCAAATCATGGCTCCTGAGAATGATGGCATTCCAGTTGAAGTACTGAAATGCCTGAAGGAAAAAAAAAAATGTGATCACTTCCCCACCTGTACAGACTCCTCATAAATTGTAGAAGGGAAGTAACTGTGCTACAGAACATGCACGATGCAAACCTCATAACTCTGTACTCAGGTAAATGTGATCGACAAGTGTGTTATATACACATGGGAATATAAGTCTCAAGAGTTTCTGGGAAAGTGTTTGCCTGAGTGTTGATGGAGAGGATGTATAAATTCGAAGACAAGGTTGATCCTGTATCTCAATGTGAATTTCGTGGCAACAGATCAAAATTGGACGTGCTTTTCCTTCGAAGGCAAGCTCAAAAGAAATGGACCTTGTGCTCAATGACCAGACGAAAGCTTTAGACACAGTCAACCGGACAGAGTTCTGCAAATTTCTTTTGGAAATATCATGTGTACAAAGGATCCTACTTACTCGTACCTAGCTCGAAAACATCAAACTCAGCGGATCGGCATTCGGATCATTTGGTAATTCAGACTGAGTGAAACAAGTACGCATGATGTCAGCAATTCAAGAGTATCCACGAGCTATGATATGGGTGGCACCAGGTGAGCATTTTACCCCAACCAGCCCTCAAAAGCAAAAGCTTAAGTACCCCAGCTAGTTTTAGGGCCTAATACACTAGACCGCAAGGCGTCCAACTGACAATATGGATATCACACAACGTAATAAGCCTATCTTCTTATATATCTACCTATCTACGACCGGACATGTTAGTCCTGGAAGAGGTAACCACTAACGAATCGCATCCAAATCATTCTGTCCTCTGCCATCAGACTACCCTCACTACAGCACACGTCCCCATCACTCACAAGGCTCCCCATCACATGCACTCCCCTAGTCAAACTCTCAACTTACATTCTCTCCACAGTCTCAGAAAAAAGTGTGGCACCGTTCACCGCTATCCAAACTCCCTTGCCATAGCCCATGATCTGTTACAATGATTTCCTCATATGCCAGCAACACAGAGATAAATGTTTATGTTGTGTATTTCAATTTCCACTCAGTTAATGCCGGGTTGCCACAAAGATCAGTCCCGGCTTCGACCCTATCCTAATTATTATTAATGATCTGTTGTCTATCATGCAAAACCCCATTCACTTATATGCAGATGACTCAATGCTTCACAGTTCCTTTACACTTAAACACCCATTCACAAATATTTCTAACTCCCAGTGCAGTACAGCAATCTCCATAAATCAAGACTATCTAAGATAAATGAATAGGGATAAAATAACATTGTCTCATTCAGTGCTAGGAAACCCGAATTGTATACACTTTGCTAGTAGGCAGGTATTGCCTACTCCCTATATTACCTTCAATGCAACCAGTACTCCTATCTCTAATAGTACAGAAATTCTCGGTGTTTCACTTAACAATACCCTAGGTTGAACCTCTCGTATAAGATCACTTGCTAAAACTGCTTCAAAGAAACTTGGTTTATTGTGAAAAATCCGTAACTTCTTCACTGACGAGCAGTTGGCAATAATCTGCAAGAATCATGTGCGCTCTCAGCTGGAATATTGCTCACCCCTGTGTGGAGAGGTTGCATTAAAGCAACTGGACGAAATTCAGAACAAAGCTGTAAAAATTTTAATAATCCAGCAATTACAAATGAACTACCTCCTCTACAAGTAAGACGGAGTATTGCCTCCCTTGCATAATTTTACTAATAGTTTTATGGCAAATGTTCAGACGAAGGTGCATCCATTGTGACACCTTTCCACGCCTTCCCCCGTGCTACACGGGCATCTAGTAGCGTTCATGACTGGACTGTCACACTGACATATTCCAAACCTTCTGCCTAGCAGAATTCTCTCTTTTCCAGACCTGCTTCTCTTTGGAACTCGCATCCTCAGATTAGTTTTCCCCCAAACTTCAGCCAGCAGCAGTTGAAGTCAAACTTATACAGATTTTTTAATGAATGGAGGACACCTATAATCTGGTGTATGGATGTTTTAAAAATTTGTTTTCCCCTCCTCTTTACGTCTTTGGTAAAAAGGAAATATTCAATACATCTGAAGGTAATTCTTCAAATTCTTTCCACTGCATCCATATCAACAACAAACGCTCCTCCACTTCCTCATTTGTCAACTGTCTCTCTATTTAACTCCACATGGACCTCTAAAAAAATAACGTAGTTGGTGCTGGAATAACAAGTACCAGTTTGTCTAGTCGATCATTAGTCATCTGAAAGTTGCAGTACATCAAGTGAGTGGAGGGGAGACAGCCAACAGTTTGCATGACGAGTTTTATTAATATAATGCGTAGTAACATAGATGGTGTTGCTTCGTCTGTTCAGAGGTGGCTAAAACGCTTTTGAAGAGAACCTCATCACTTCATATACGAGAGAGAGAGAGAGAGAGAGAGAGAGAGAGAGAGTATTTATTTGCATCAGTCAGCGTTCACCTGTGGAATATAAATACACCAGTGGTCTCAGATCGATTCCATTGGCTGGTCAGTGATTTGCTCTCTCTCTCTCTCTCTCTCTCTCTCTCTCTGGATGAGTTTGACCCAATTTGCAGTTAGAATATAGTTTCATTCATTTCACTCTGTCAACCTGTTTACCTTCCCCAACTCTACACTGAAAGCAAGTAATTTCCTTTTGCGTGAGTTTGCCTTTGCTGCTCGTGTGTGTGTGTGTGTGTGTGTGTGTGTGTGTGTGTGTGTGTGTGTGTGTGTGTGTGTGCGTTGCTCTAGTTCATTCTCTCGAAATGTTTGTCTGCCTCCTAAACTTTGATGTAACGTACACACACACACACACACACACACACACACACACACACAAACAACATTCCCCTGCTCGTGTCAGACTGAAACAGAATTGTACAGGAGATTGATGATCAAGCTGGTAATACCCTCAGCTCTCTCGCTCTGTCCTTTCTTTGTGTATGTGTGTGTGTGTGTGTGTGTGTGTGTGTGTGTGTGTGTGTGTCAAACAGGGAGAAAGACTGGCTATTGCTAAAAGTGATGCAGAACCCCCTCCCCAACGTGCACACTAATCTCCACCCAAATGCATTACAAAAATTAGATCTCTGTGCTGGAAGTTTCTGTGCTTATCAAGTAAAGTAAACCTTTTTTTTTTTTTTTTTTTTTGGGGGGGAAGAGGGGGTCAAAGAAGGTTGTTAAGGTTAAAGGCAATGAGCTAAAGAGGGCAGTACAATAAACACGAGGTAAAGCCTTTCATGATGCCTGTTAAATGGCTAGTAAAAGAAACAGAATGACTGCTTGTTGATTGAATGACAGGAAATTTTAGGCAGGATACCAGCTGTAGGCATGACATATGAAATTGCAGGCAGGATACCAGCTATAGGCATGACACAGGAAATTGCGGGCAGGATACCAGCTGTAGGCATGACACAGGAAATTGCAGGCAGGATACCAGCTGTAGGCATGACACAGGAAATTGCGGGCAGGATACCAGCTGTAGGCATGACACAGGAAATTGCAGGCAGGATAACAGCTGTAGGCATGACACAGGAAATTGCGGGCAGGATACCAGCTGTAGGCATGACACAGGAAATTGCGGGCAGGATACCAGCTGTAGGCATGACACCTAAGAAAACGGTGAGCTGCGATGTA
>NW_027643315.1:0-4995 GCF_032717465.1 Coenobita brevimanus | reverse complement strand
TAACTATTTCAGTAAGCAATAGGTCAGAGGGGGCAAGACTGGTACAGGCATTCGGTTACAGTGGAAAAATACAATATACTGGTTGTGCCACTGTTGATTTATGCTGTATTAAATAATTGTGTGTGCAAAGCCACATAGTGTATGTAAATTCCAATATATTTTTCTTACTACCACTGGACTGTTGGAGTTCGGAAAGCCTTTCCAAATATAGAATCGTCTGGTGGTAATTAGAATAAAATGTAAACTACGTCTTTGGACTAAAGGGCCTACTTCCGTTTATAAACAGTTTATTTTTTTATTTTTTATTTTTTTTTTTTTTTAGCAAGCATTGAAAATAGTTGACATGATGAGCTACAGAGAGAAATGTTTCAGTCATTTAATTCTGTAGTTAAGAACTAATAACACTCATCACACAAGTATACTCACAATACACTATTCATTCGCCAGGCACTCAACAGCCTTTATTTTACAACGAATTTGGACGTAACTTGGATATTTTTTGTTATGTTAGTGGTATATGACTGATTTCTAATGTAAGGACACGAACTCACCCACAGAAAATACATCCAGCAACTGCACACAAGAGAGCCTAGATTCAATATACTCCCTAGTGTAGTGGAGAGAGAGAGAGAGAGAGAATGTCCCCAACCGCTATCCTTTGTTTTGCGTGGAGGTTATATCTGGCCCTGTTCTGCCCTGCCATGCCCTGCCATACCGTGCCCTGCCCTTCCCTGCTGCGCCACACTATGGCCTGTCCTGCCCTGCCATGACATCTCCTACTTGCTTTTCCCTGCCACACCCTGCCCTGTGCATCTCTCACCCTGTCCACTCTACCCTGCCCTACCCCAACCTTTTCTATCCTGCTTTTCTCTGCCCTGCCCTACACTGTCATACACAGTCTCATCTTGTCCCATCCTACCTTGCCCCGCCTTACGCTGCCCCACCCTGCCCTGCCCCACCCTTCTCTCTCCTACTCCACCCTACCTTGCCCCACCCTACGCTGCCCCACCCTGCCCTGACCCATCCTTCTTTCTCCTACTCCACCCTACCTTGACGTGCCCTACGCTGCTTCACCCTGCCATGCCCCACCCTTCTCTGTCCTGCCCCACCCTTCTCTGTCCTACTCCACCCTACCTTGACGTGCCTTACGCTGCCCCACCCTGCCCTACCCCACCCTTCTCTGTCCTACTCATCCTTACCTTGACGTGCCCTAATCAGCATTACCCTGCCCTGACCCACATTATCCTGCCCCACCCATTTCTGTCCTCCTCCTCCTCACCCTACTCTTCCTTGCCCTGCCCCATCCTGCCGTACTCCATCCTGCCCTGCCTCACGCACCCCCACCTTGCAGTGCCGGTCCCTCTTCTGTCCGACCTTGTCCCACTCTACTCCACCTTACCCTGTCCCATTCTGCCCTTCCCTGTCTTGCCTCAACCTGCTCTACCGTCACTTACCTTGCCTTACAATGTCACACCTTGCCTTACCCTGCCCTGCCCTGCGCTGCAATGCCCTGCCCTGCCCTGCCCTGACCCACACAGGAGTAAGTGAAAAGCGTCAAACAACCCCTTCGATCTTTGAGTACACGTTCTGTTTTTCTGTAGATCATTTACCGGTATGCATTTGGGAAGACTGGGGGTGGTGAGGCAGGCGAGGCGGGTTGGCTGTGGTGAGGCAGGCTGGGGTGGTGAGGCAGGATGGGGGTGGTGAGACAGGTGGGGGTGGTGAGGCAGGCTGGGGTGGTGAGGCAGGCTGGGGTGGTGAGGCAGGCTGCGGGTGGTGAGGCAGGTTGGACTTGGTGATGCAGGCTGGGGGTGATGAGGCAGGCTGGGGATGGTAAGGCAGGTGGGGGTGGTGAGGCAGTATGGGGTGGTGATGCAGGCTGGGTGTCGTGAGGCAGGATGGGGTGGTGATGCAGGCTGGGGGTGGTGAGGCAGGTGGGGGTGGTGAGGCAGGATGTGGTGGTGAGGCAGGCTGGGGGTGGTGAGGCAGGCTGGGGTGGTGAGGCAGGCCGGGGGTAGTGAGGCAGGCTGGGGGTGGTGAGACAGGATGGGATGGTGATGCAGGCTGAGGGTGGTGAGGCAGGTGGGGATGGTGAGGCAGGATGTGGTGGTGAGGCAGGCTGGGGGTGGTGAGGCAGGCTGGGGTGGTGAGGCAGGCCAGGGGTAGTGAGGCAGACTGGGGGTGGTGAGGTAGGCTGGAGGTGGTGAGGCAGGTGCGATTGGTGATGCAGGCTGGGGGTGGTGAGGAAAAATGGGGTGGTGAGACAGGCTGGGGGTGGTGAGGTAAGATGGGGTGGTGTAGCAAACTGGGGGTGGTATGAGGGAGGCTAGGGTGGTGAACCAGGCTGGGGTTGGTGAGGCAGGCTGGGGTTGGTGAGGCAGGATGGGATAGTGAGGCAGGCTGGGGTTGGTGAGACAGGCGAGGCAGGCTGGGGTTGGTAAGACAGGTGAGGCAGGTTGGGGGTGGTGAAGCAGGCGGGGGATGGTAAGGCAGGTTTGGGGTGGCGATGCAGGCTGTGGGTGGTAAGGCAGGCTGGGAATGGAGAGGTAGGCTTGGGAGGTGGTGGGCAGACTTCTAAAAGTATCAGTTCGGTTTATTAACCTTAATTTCATCCTAGCCGGCTGGCCGACATAAGAATTTTAATGTGACATATGAGACGATAACTGATAGACTGAAATGAAGTCATAGAGTTTAATAGGATACTTACAATTAATCTGCTTGTAAGTTAACAGTCTTACTACACATGAGAATATATAATAATTCTACAGCATCCCTCACAAAAGTAATGACTTACCATTTTTTACAGCATACAAAATAAGGACCACTAAAGTGACTAGTACTGCCGCTGTAGCAAAGCGCATGTTCACGGATCGGAATTTCAGATGTCCGCCCACCAGAACTAAGCGTTATGCCCGAACAATTTGTAAACTTTTTGAAATATGAATTACTCTGTCTGTAAAAATACCCGTAACTACACTTCCCCCGCCATACCACTGTGTAGCTTTGTGCTGCTCGTGAACTAGAGGATGTGTTGGTCTGGTTACACCAGTGTACACTGGAAGTGTATCATTTGTTTAGAGTATCAGGGAAAGCTGCAGTATTCAGCGGAAAACATATTTTTTATAATAAGCATTATCGCACGGTATGACAGTAAAATGGTTGCAAATCATCAAAGCACGCCCAGGGACTGACACCCTAACTACCAAACTCATCAGCGAGATGACAAGCCATCCTAACACTGTTTCATAGGCAAATCCGGGGTGAACAGATCTGAAACAGGATCTTTGGTTATCTGAGAAACATAAATCTGAAGAGGAAGAAGTCGTCTTTGGGGAAACGAGAAAACATTATATCCATCCATCCATCCATCATCCAATCCTACATTGCCCCATGAGGAGCGTAGGAGCCCGGGGTTAGGCAGTTGGTCCCGACATTTGAGATGAGAGTGAAAAATAATATGACCAAAATTTCAGTACCAAATTTATGTCTGGAAGATGCAAAAGCCAGGTGTGACAGATGCCAACGTTAGGTCTGAAGGATGTGGCTTTCATTTAAATTAATTTGGTTGGGTCTTGTTTACTTGGTTTCTCCGTTCTCTTTTAATTTTAATAGGAAGACCATGCCCGGTTTAATAGGATGCCAGTGTGCCCGAAGGAGAACAAGAAAAATGTTCAATGACGCTAAGGTCTGGTTTGATAGATGGTATTTTCTCATTAAAGTCGTGATATTATGTGAAATGGAAATATAATTCTTTTAAAAATGAAGGCTGTTCAGGGAAAATCAAGGTCGAGAACTGCAGAAATTTCATATTAATACCCTGAAAATAAATATGGTGATTGTAAGAAGCAAAGTGAAGAGCTGTGCCGTAACTAAATGGGAGAGAACAGTGAGATGGAAGGGAGAAATAGCAGAGGAAGACAACACATGAAATGAGAGGATGACGTTGAAAAGTATTTATACACATGTAGATAAATAGATATATAAATACTTAGAGATAGATAAGTAGATACAGACAGATAGATATGAATAAATAGCTAAAATAATTAAACAGTAATGAGCTTAAAGAGTGTAACACCAATTTGTCTAAGAAATGAACATGTGTGTTTGCTCATTAAACTTGACCTTCGACCAGTTACCCTTAAACTCGAGTAACATCATTCTTGCCTCACCCTTATCCCTCCCACCAAGTTTGGTCCAAGTCTAATCAAGGTTGTTTAACTAGAAAGGGCCGTGTGACTCTGACATTAGACGTTTCCTTGTGACGCTGGTATTTGGCTGCTACTTCTCCAGATCAGATACTTTTAGCCTTGCCATACCTTGAGCCTTTTCTTTAATATTTAGTTTAAATTGGATGAAAACTGCATACCTTGACGTTTGATCTATTGTTAAAAAAAACTATGGGTCAACCCCCGGGCTGATCCTCAACACTTCTACTAAGTTTGTTTCAGATCAGATCAAAACTGTTTTAGATATTTTGTTCACCCACAGAAACATAGGTGGAATTTTGACCTTAACTTGTGACCTTGACCTTTGAATGTTTTTAAAATCGACTCCATTCTTTTCCTTGTCCTTGAGTTTTCCTCCAAATTTAGTCTAAATTGGGTTAAAACTATTACAAATGACCTTGCTGCATCAAATTAAACTTAGCTCTGTAACTTTAACCTTCGACCTATTTATTGCAAAAACAACAGATTACTCCCTTGGGTGCGTGTACTGTATATTCGGGTCCTCACTGTATTTCGTTTGGTTAAAATCGGATAAATAATGTGTGTTATTTTATTCACACACACACACACACACACACACACACACACACACACACACACACACACACACACACACACACACACACAGAAAAAACAGGAGTTGGAGGTGCAGTGATGTCAGTCGAGCAGAGGATATTGTGGAACGGCAGGTGAGGGAACTGAAGGAAGTGGGTGGGTGTGGGGGCCGGGGATTTGGAGCCATCACGGTTGAGAAATAAGACGGTATCAC
>NW_027643314.1:0-27815 GCF_032717465.1 Coenobita brevimanus | reverse complement strand
GAATCTCGGCGGCTTAGTATTGGCACCAAGTGGCATCGTGGACCTATCGATCAACGTCTAACTTTCACCTATCCACTAGATTCTTTTCCCCCAATGGTAAACTTTTGTGTGTGCGGCAACTGTCCTCTAAGATATTGCCATAGTACAGGAGGCAGTGAACTGCATACATAACAAATTTTTACATGGTAACTCATATTGTTATAACATGCCCCAGTTTACTGATTTACAGTACATAAAAAGGATGGATCAGGGTGTGATGATTCCCCTGAGTTGAAGTAGAGGAGACATATACAAAAATAAACAAATAAATAAATAACATAAAATAGAAAGCACGCTGAGTAGGTGACATTTCTAGAGAATGAGGGCCTAATTTTAACATTATTCCATCTATTTGAGACTTGGAATACCCCTGAATGAATATAGTAAATCCAAGTAATATTACTAGATAACGCAATATTGTACACCATCTTGCCGTAGGTTCCCGCACCGGCCTCACGTGTTAGTGACGGCGGAGGAGTTTAGTGTCACAGCTGGCAATTATAGTAGATGACCCGATGGCACCAGGGGAGCGGCAAACGACTCACCTTCTGGGGGAGCAGCGGGAACATTATGGAGATAATGTCCGCAATCATGAACTTCACGTAAGCTTTTCATAATACACACTTGGTTTGATTCACTCTTTGTTTGGCTGAAAGTATATTGGTTCTACAAACTTACACTGGCTTGTTACACAAAGTCCTAAGTTATAAAAAATATATTATAAATGTGGATCTTACCCGCTTCCGACTCATTTTTCGTTAAGGAAAAGGTGTTATACAAAAATCATCAAAGGTACTTAAATCACGCCCCTCTTGATACAGGTACACGTACATGAGGTCCTATGATAGGAATTGGAGTTTACTGCAGTGCAATGGGACTTGAGCAGGCATGATGGGACTCGTTACACATGAGGTCAGATCTATAGTTCCGTTTACTCCAACTTGGCTTAGATTTTTCGTCCTTTATAATACGAAGCTCGATGCAGCAGAAAAAAGACTGATGTTACCCTTTCCTTCGCTTTTCATAAGACTGTTCTATCACTAGCGTCCTTTACTAGTGCTAATCTGTTATTGTAGCCAACTTCTCAATATTCAATGGCAGTTTTGGGCCAAGTTAGAACAAGAGTATATATAGCATCTGTGAATTGAATACTCTTTGATTAAGGGCACTTAGTATCACCTCTTTCTCAGTTATATATTTTCAGCATTTCTTTTTAACATTAATTTTTGCTATGCCTTCTGTCTGGTTGTTATTATTATAATCAGTTTCTGTTGACCTGCTGTTTATGTGATTTCACTCTTGATTTTACAAGCAACCGTATCTTCAATAGTTTTCAAAATTTAATTATCTTCCTACAGCTTTAAGCATTGTACAGTAGTTATATTTTCCCTTACATAAAATTCGATCCTCATGTTTCGCAAATACATCATCTAAACAAATATCTTTTTGTCAGTTTCCCTTTCTCGAAAATTAACTTGGGGACGGTTTCTCTTGAAATATCAAGTCGAGATCAATACATTGTGGTAAAGGTTGATGTTTTATGAAATATATCCCGACATATACTATTTACTGTTCTTCAAAATACTTTACAAAAACACATTTCAGGAAGTGGAATTTACTCCAGGACCAGTTTTCATGGATATAACCAGCAGCCAGTGGAGAGTCTGCTCTCCATTTGTGTTTATAGGAAATTATCTAATTCTCACTGCCCCTGGTCGACCTAAGGTGTACTCGTGGGGCTTCCTGCTGCCTCTTAGACCAAAGGTTTGGGTGGCTGTGCTGACAACACTGTGGGCTGTATGGCTGTGATGCTGCTTCTACCTTTCTGCCTTCCCACTCATATTCAAGAACCACGCATGAACGATGCCAACACCTTCAACTGTGTGAGAATTCTTTGGAAGAAGGTAACTAGTGCTTGTCATAATGTAGTTTACAATGAGTAATGTTAGACTCTAAGAAATTAAGTGGGAACGGCTGAGTTAATGTAAGCAGCATCCAAGCTTGTTAGCATCATAACTAGTCAATTTTTCTCTGTGAGAATACAAAAAGAGCCATTTGTTTCGCCCACATAGTTTCATGATGATTAGCCACTGTTTTGTGTTAGAGGATGCTTAAATTCATCTAACTAATGGCAGCTTACTGTAACAACTACTTTTATTTCACCAAAGCTGCCAGAATGGGGCCATCAAATATTTTGGTGATCCATATCTGTTTTCCCCTGTGGCGAGGGGGACACAATCTGGCCGCACAGTGGGGTGGGACTACTACTCTGCGGCCAGGTTGTGTTAGAAAGAATACTGCCACCGTATTCCCTGCGTGTCGTAAAAGGCGACTAAAAGGGGCGGGATGAGGAGACTAGGGACCCCCTCCTCTGTTTTTTAGTTCCTAAAAAGAGACAGGCCAGAGAAAGGGATGGGGTATTGAGTTATCCCCGTACCCTGAAGATTGAGTCTATGAATGTGCGCGGATGTAGTACGACTGAGGCTAAAAGGGATGAGATTGGGAGAATGGTTGTGAGAAGAAAGTTGGATGTGTTAGCTTTGAGTGAAACGAAGATGAAAGGGAAGGGTGAGTCTATGTTTGGAAGTGTGAATGGAAGATTGTCAGGAGTTGATAGAGCAAGGACAAGAGAAGATGTGGCCTTGTTAGTGAGTCCGGAAGTACAGCAGTGTGTGATTGAATGGAAGGAGGTGTTATCGAGACTGATGTGGGTGAAAGCGAAATTTGAACGTGAGTTGTGGGTGTTTGTGAGTGCATATGGGCCTGGTAGTGAAAGAGATGAAGAAGAAAAGGAGTCTTTCTGGAATGATGTTGATGAGTGTCTGCAGAGTTTTGGAGCGAATGTGCATGTGGTAATGATGAGAGATCTGAATGCTAGAGTGGGAAATGTAGCAGTTGAAGGTGTAGTTGGTATGCATGGTGTGCCTGGAAGAAATGAAAATGGGGAACGAATGATAGGGATGTGTGTTGAGCGAAAGATGGTGGTTGGAAATACGCTGTTCGAGAAGAAAGATATTTATAAGTATTCATGGGTGAGACAGGATGGTGGAATGGTTGTGGATAAAGCATTGATGGCCTATGTGATTGTGTCTAGGAATGTAATAGGAAGATTGTTGGATGTGAGAGTTCTGAGAGGGGAGGGTGGAGGTATGTCTGACCACTACCTGGTGGAGGGAAAGTTAAGAGTAAGTAAGAGATGGGTGAGAGCTTCGAGGGCTAGGTGTGGCAGGGAGGTTTTGAAAGTGAGTGAGTTGGATAACAGAGAGAAAATGATAGAATATCAGGAGAAATTGAAAGATGAGTAGATCGCAGTGAAAAATCAGGAAAATGGCAATGTGGAGGAGGAATGGCAGTTGTTTAAGAGTGCTGTGGTTGGGCATGCAGAAGAGAAAGGGAAGTGAATGGTGGTGCGAGGAAGTAAGTATGGCTGTGGCTGAGAAGAGACGTGCATATGAAGTGTGGCTGCAGAGGAAGGATGGGGTGTCATATGAGAGGTATTAGGAAAAGAGGAATAGGGCAAGAAGGGTTGTGCGTGATGCTAAAGTGGCAGCAGATGAGTGGTGGGGTAGCCGGCTGACTGATAATTTTCAACAGAATAAGAAAATGTTCTGGAAGGAGGTTAAGAGGGTGCGATTGGGAAAGTCTGGGAAGGAAGAGCGAATAAAAGCAGAGGATGGAAGGATGTTAATTGAGATGAATGCAGTAAGGAAGAGATGGGCAGAGTATTTTGAAAGATTGTTAAATGTAGAGGAGGAAAGGGTGGCTGAGATTGTGGCAGATGGAAGGGTGCAAGGAATAAATGTGTTGGGAGAGTTGAATGATTCTTTGATCACGAAGGAGGAAGTGGAGAAGGCAGTAAAGGAGATGAAAACAGGGAAAGCTGCAGGTATGGATGGGTGTGCTGTGGAATGCCTGAAGGGTGGTGGAGTGACTATTGTTGACTGGTTAGTAAGATTGTTGAATGTGTGCTTTGTGAAAAGTATGGTGCCAACTGACTGTGCAAGTGCTTGTGTGGTCCCATTGTATAAAGGCAAGGATGATAAGTATGAATGTACTAGCTTTAGAGGTATAAGTCTCTTGAGTGTTGTAGGTAAGGTGTATGGTAGAGTGTAAATTATGAGAGTTAGAGAGGGTACAGAGGGAGTGATTGGTGATGAGCAGTGTGGATTTAGGAGAGGGAGGGGATGCGTGGATCAGGTGTTCGCTGTGAGACAAGTGTGTGAAAAGTATTTAGCGAAAGGCAAGGATGTGTTTTGGGCATTCATGGATTTAGAGAAAGCGTATGACAGAATTGATAGGGAGGCTTTGTGGACTGTTTTAAGATTGTATGGACTTGATGGTAGGTTACTAAATGGGGTGAAAAGTTCTTATGTAAATAGTACAGCGTGTGTAAGAGTGGGAATTGCTGTGAGTGATTGGTTTTCTGTGAGAGTGGGGCTGCGACAGGGATGTGTGATGTCACCTTGGTTGTTTAATATTTATATGGATGGTGCTGTAAGGGAGGTGAATGCAAGAGTTTTACGTGAAGGTCTGAGTTTGGTGAATGTTGATGGTGGAGAGTGGAATCTGAAGCAGCTGCTGTTTGCAGATGATACTGCACTGGTGGCTGATTGAGAGGAGAGATTGAGACAGTTGGTAGAGGAGTTTGGAAGGGTGTGTGAAAGGAGGAAATTTAAAGTAAATGAGAATAAGAGTAAAGTGATGAAGTGTATGAGGTTGGTAGATGGTGGGGGGGATGAATATAGTTTTGAATGGTGAGTTGCTTGAAGAGGTAGAGTGTTTTAAATATTTAGGGTCACATGTTGCTGTGGATGGAAAAATAGATGCAGAAGTGAAGTTTTGAATAAATGAAGCAGGTAAGGTGCTGGGAGGAATGAAAAAGGTGTTTAGATGTCGTTCGCTTAGAATGGATGTAAAGAGAAGGCTGTATGAGGGTGTTATGGTACCGACTGCGTTATGTGGGGCTGAAACATGGAATATGGGTGTAGCAGAGAGGAAAAGTTTGAATGTAATGGAGATGAGATGTCTGATGAGTATGTATGAAGTGACGCGTATGGATCGAGTGCGAAATGATGAAGGGCGAAGGAGAACTGGAGTTGTTCAGGTGATGACTGGTAGAGTTGAGCAGAGGGTGTTGCAATGGTTTGGGCATATGGAGAGAATGGATAATGAGCGATTGGTGAAAAAGATAACTAGATCTGATGTGAGAGGTGTAAGGCTGAGAGGGAGACCGCGAATAGGATGGATGGACAGTGTGAAGAGAGCGCTGAATGCGAGAGGGATGTCTGTTGATCAAGGAAGAGTGGCTGTGCGTGACAGAAATAAATGGAGAGAAATTCTATGTATCTATCTATTGCCAGACGCCTCAATCCAGTTCGGGGTGGCCACAAACAAATCGCCTCCACGTCGCCCTGTCCCCCGTCATTTCACTGCCCCGCTCCCAACTCACACCCCCCTCTCTCATATACCTCTCCACCCCATCGCTCCATCTCATCCTCGGCCTCCCCCTCCCTCTTCCCCCCTCCACCTCACTCACATACATTCTCTTCTTCAGTCTTTCACCCGCCATCCTCTCCACATGGCCAAACCACCTCAGTGTATTCCTCCTAACGCTTCCTATCACATCCACATCCACACCACAATGCTCCTTTATATCCTCATTTTTCAGCCTGTCTCTCCATGTGACTCCACAGGCTCCTCTTAAATAACTCATTTCCACTGCTCTCACTCTTGACTTGTGTCCTTCCAGCAACGTCCAAGCTTTACTTCCATACGTTAGAGTTGGTATCACAATACTGTCATGTAGTACCTTTTTCACTTCCATGCTCACTTCCCTGCTTCTTATCACTGCTTTCAAGGAACCAGCAACCTTTCCTCCCTGCTGTACCCTTTCAAGCACTTCACCCTCCAAACCTCCATCCTTACTCATCACACTACCCAAGTACTTAAATGTACTCACATTTTCCAATTCCTCACCATCCAACCACGCTGTACATTCACTGACTTCACCCCTCTCAAAGACCATCACTTTACTCTTCCCTACATTCAGCTTTAGATTCCGTTTCTTACACACTCTCCCAAACTCATCCACCAAGCCCTGCAGTTCCCCTTCGTCTTCACTCAACAACACAGTATCATCTGCAAACAACAGTACAGGGAGTTTCCAAACACTATCCTCTCTCACCAGGGCCACTCCAACATCCACTACTCTATATTGTACCTTTTTTATTACCCCATCCATGTACAGACTGAACAACCATGGAGACATGACACATCCCTGTTTCAACCCAACCTTCAAAGAGAAAATTTCACTCAGTTCACCATCCACACGCACTGCAGCCTTAGCACCATCATACATACTCTTCACAGCATTCAACAACTTCCCATCTACTCCATGTATTCTTAATACTTTCCACAATCCTTGTCTATCCACCCTGCCATATGCTTTCTCCAAATCCATGAAAGCCGCATACAACTTCTTTCCCTTCTCTAGAAACTTTTCCACTAAAGATCTAAGAATGAATATCTGATCTACACAACCTCTTCCCTTCCTAAAGCCTCCCTGTTCTTCTCCAACTAATTCCTCTGTTCTTTCTCTAACTCTGTCAATAAGTATCCTACCATACACTTTTCGTATTATACTAAGAAGACAGATGCCCCTATGATTGCCACACACTTCTTTTTCCCCTTTTCCTTTGTACAAGGGAATAGTTATACATGACTTCCAATCCTCCGGGACTCTACCTTCATCCCAGGTCAATTTGCTCATTTTCCACATCCATTCTACTAATATCTCTCCCCCATTTTTCAGCATTTCACCACACACTCCATCAATTCCTGGGGCTTTCCCCGATTAAACTTTCTTCATTGCTTCCACAACTTGCATCCTACTGATTTTTTCCTGTCTTCTCACCTCCCTCCTCCTCCCAGCCATTCCCCAGCCACTTATACTCGCATTACTTCCATCCTCTATGTTCAACAATTCCTTAGTGTTCTCTCCATCTGCTCACTTTTTCTCCCTTCTCCACTAGTAATCTACCATTTTTATCTTTCACTCCCCTGCTAACTTCACTTTCACCCTGTCTTACTCTCTTCACCTCTTTCCAGAACATTTTCTTACAGTCCCTCCACTTTACACTCAAGTTCCTTCGAAATTCCTCATCCACTCTCTTCTTACTCTCTCTTACTAATCTTTTCACCTTTCTCTTTCTTCCTACATATAATCTCTCTTCCACCTCTCAGCTTCTTCCACGCCCCTATTTCTCATCCATTCATTGTATACTTTCTTCTTTTGTGCCACAGCCTGTCTCATCTCTTCATTCCACCACGCTGTTCCCTGCACTCCCTTCCGTCTTCTTTTCATCCCACACACCACATCACATGCTGCACATATTTCTTCTGTAAATATCCTGCACAGACCTTCCACATCCCCCATCTGCTCTAATTCATATTTGCCCAATCGTTCCTCCACTTCCCTCTGATACTCTGCCTTTTTCTCATCCTCTTGTAACCTTTCCACTCTCCTTACAAATACTCCTTCTTCCCGTCCTTCCCTTCTCCTATTTCTCCATCCTAATTGGACCTTGATTCTGGCCACCACCAAGTAGTGGTCAGAAAGTCCACTCCCCAACCTCCATAAGCTCTTGTATCCATTACACATTTTCGGATCCTTTCATCCATACACACATATTCAATCATTGCCTTCCTTTCATTCAGTTCACCACCCACCCTTCTCATCACTTGTCATGTATACCTGTGGATCATTTTGTGCTTGAAGAGGGTATTGGCTATCACCAACTCCCTCCCAGCACAAATGTCCACTAACGCACTGCCATTCTCATCTATCTCAGCAGGCACACCCCACTCACCAACTATTCCATCCACCTTCACATTCCCTACTTTACCATTCATATCACCGAGCAAGAACACTCTCTCATTCCTTCCAAACTTTTCCATGCATACTTCCACATTTGTCCAGAACTCTTCTCTCACTCTGCTTGCACGATCTTGCGTTGGCGCATACACACACACAATCGCCCACATTTGTATTCCAACTTTCAGTCTTACCCACACAATCCTTGACCCAACAGATCCATACTCTCTTATGCTCTACTTCCATCTTTTACTCACAACTCTACATACTCCTTCTTTTGCCCTCTCATTCTCACCTACTCCTGCACATATACCCCATCCATACTCCCATTCTCTCACACTCTCACCTCTCCATTTCGTTTCAGTTATTCCGCATACATCAACTTTTGCACCCTCAAGCACCTGGACAATCTCTCTCTCTTTCACCTCATCATTTGCTCCCCTTACATTCCAAGTTCCAATTACCATGTCCTTTGTCCGGTCCTTGGTCGTCATCTTTTGGTCAGTCCTTGTCCGAGGCTTGTTGTTTGTCTTTTTAGTTAGTTGTTTTCCGGGGAGGGGCACTAACCCTCCGCCAACCCTTTTAGTCGCCTTTTACGACAAGCAGGGATACTGGGGGAGTATTCTTGAAATACCCCCCCAGGGGCTAAATTGTGAATGAATAAATGATGACACAGCCCTGAAGGGATATTCTCCCACATTTGGTCGGATCAGCTAGTCAGGTGCGGTTAAGGGGATGGGTCTATTATGATGTGGCAGGGGTAAACCAGCTCTCATGTCGGGCCCTGATGCGGATGTTACTGATTGTACTATGCAGTTGACCCTTGTGCCGTGTGGTGCGGTGAGGATCTGTCCCTTCTCCCATTTGGGGCTAAGATGCGAATGAATGTGTTTGAATGGATGAGTAAATGAGGAGTGTGTCGTCCTGTCTCGGCTACCTCTCTTTCCTTAGGGAAGCAGCCTATGTATATAGATAGATAGATAGATATCTTTTGCTTGACTAAATTTTGTCATCCAGATATAAAGAGAATCAAAAGTCGATGATGGTGGGAGTGTGTGATGCTTGGGGTGTGGATGCTGATGATGGTGGTGCTGACACGAGCTATGTCGGCAACCTCATGTCCCTCCTGGCAGTCAGATAAATAGACCAATCCTACCGGAGACTTGAGGACGTTCTTGACAACTCTGCAACTCCGATGTTCGGATAATTGTTGTTCCAAACAGTTCGATCATTAAATATATTGAAGTGAGTGGTTGTTTCTTCAGGATGATAAATAATTATTTAGAGTATGTAATTGGCTGTCTATAATGCGATATTTTAATTGATATGCTGTTAGTTAATTGTGGAGTCAATAAACGATAAGTATATCAATTCTGCCTGAAATGATGGTGAAACTATTCATGAAACTCATATGTTAGTAAGAGGCTGCCCTAAGGTTAAGGCAGTTTCTGTGTATATAAGATATTTTTATTTTTTTTATGAACAGTTTCTCAAACACCCTAAAACAGCGAATTAATTTATGAGTAGGATCTATGATATTCATAGGTAATTTAGTTCGTGATGCTATTTTCAGTCATTAGCTCATGGGTCATCGGTTATACATATGTTTGATACATACCCAAATTTTTCTGGCAGACATTTACACGTACCTTTTTTTTTTTTTTTCGAATTACTAAAAACACGTGTTTCCAAATCCAGTAAACATATACTGTACAGTAAAGTAGACAATTTTTGAATGAGTAATTCGTTTCAGACTGCCACATCAGGTCCACCCCATGAACTTGGGAAACTGATGGGGGCGAAACGAGTCTCCTACAACAAGGTCGTCCAATTACCCAATAGTATGCAGCCCTTCGTGCGCGGTGCCACTCGTGTCATCTTTAACCTGGGTATAGTTGATTCAGCTATGTCACCTTGTTGCCCAAACGCTTTTCTCTTATAGGTTGTGATAGCTAAAGTAACTGAAATTAGGTATGTTTAATACTGTTATTTTTAGTTATCTGTATTTTAGATTGTATCAGTGTATCATAGCAGTACCAAGCCAACAACATATTAATATTTAATTGTTGTCACTCTATAGTATGAACACAGACACACACACACACACACACACACACACACACACACACACACACATAAGCTGTTGTTGAACTGGTTATATCACGTTAATCATGTAATATAATCTTGGCTTCTACTAAGACTTTTGTCAGCTGAGTAAAAAAGTCAGGGTATTTAAGTTAACAGATTGATACCTTTGAATTTACAAGGATCATAAGACAAATACCTGCTATGCATTGAATATTTCATGAGGTTGAGCTATGAAAACTCCCCTTTTCCAGCTCAGTCGTCTGGATCAGCTAGAATAATTTAAATATAACCAGGACTACTTTGCCAGACAAACTGGTTAAGTAAAGGACAATATAGAGGGCGATAATACAAAGATTTGCCTCTAAATGGTGCAT
Source organism: Coenobita brevimanus (assembly GCF_032717465.1). Classification (NCBI taxonomy): domain Eukaryota; kingdom Metazoa; phylum Arthropoda; class Malacostraca; order Decapoda; family Coenobitidae; genus Coenobita; species Coenobita brevimanus. Next base: position 17,441 of record NW_027643314.1, on the reverse strand, counting down.
TTATTAATATGCACTATCTTAGTAGGGCTGGAGCTGTCAAGATGTTACGACTCCTTTTGTTACAATTTCCACTTGTAATTAATAATGCCAGGTAGCAGAGAAAGACACTGACACTGACGGATATAAATGAAATGAGGATTTCAGGGACGTACGACTGTTGATCTTACTCGAGTGAGAAATGATGAAGTGTGAAAGAGAATTGGAGTTGTTCGGGAGATGGCTGATCGAGATGAACAGAGGGTGTTGCAATGGTTTGGCCATATGGAGAGAATGGATACTGAGCGATTGGTGAAAAATATAACTAGATCTGATGTGAGAAGTGTAAGGCTGAGAAGACGACCCCGAATAGGATGGATGGACAGTGTGAAGAGAGCACTGGATGCGAAAGAGATGTCTGTTGAGCAAGGAAGAGTGGTTGTGCGTGAGAAAAATTAATGGGGAGATACTGTGAATGAATAAATGATGACGCAGCCCTGAGGGGGATATTCTCCACATTTTGTCTGATCAGCTGATCAGTCAGGTGTGGGTAAGAGGATGGGTCCATTATGATGTGGCAGGGGTAAAACAGCTCTGCTGTGGGGCCCTGCTGCAGATGTCACTGACTGCACTGCACAACTGATCGTCTTGCGGTGTGTTGCAGTGAGGATCTGTCCCTTCTCCCCTTTGGGGCTAAGATGCGAATGAATGTGTTTGAGTGGATAAGTAAATTGGGAGTGTGTCGTCCTGTCTAGGCTACCTCCCTTTCCCCTGGGGGAAGCAGCCTACGTACAGTATATAGATAGATAGACGACTGTTGACAAGAGGCAAGGTTGTAATTAACTAAAAACGATTGTTAGACAAATGTAAAACACTGCCTGACATTTGAAAATAAGAAACATCTTGTAAGTCTGTAAAAGGACCTCAGTAGTTTTTTAATCCTATATCTACGCTTTTGTAGTGATAATATCTGGTAATTCTTTTTGTAGGACGTTGTGATTTTTACATTTCACGGAGCGTCTACACAACCAACCCTCTGGTCATGGTGACTCAGAACAACAGTCTCTTTTTACCAAGGATAAATAAGTCGTAAGTGCCCCAGTTTAGTGAAAAAGCAATAATGTACTACAGATAACAGTTGTTGCAGTATAATTCTTTTTAGGTACAGATAAAAACATAACAAATATTTATAATCTGGTCCGTTTCACAGGAGGGCTTTGGGTATATGATAAACTTCCAAATATATATACATACATACGCTGAGATGTCTTGGAACAACTGACGAGAGCTAGGTATTTCACCTTTCATATTTCTTTGCGAGTTATCCCTCACATACAGACATATGTCTCGCCTTGTGGTTAGATCCCGCATTTTGGTGGAATCAAAGCTGTACGATAAATGGGTGAATACTCAGAACCCAACTCCAGCGTATGCAAGAACCCACCCAGGATCATCACCGTCACCACCACCATTCTCTCACTCACCATGATAGAAACTTCCTCCATTACTGAAAATAGGATAGATTTACGTCACTGTACCTTTAGTCCCCCTCAGTCTGATATTGCTTTTAACAATCAAAGTGTTTGTAACAAGAACGATTCCAACATCAGAATGGCTAAGGACGTCCTCAAGGCTCTGGTAGGGTTGGTCGATGTGTCTGACCACCAGGAGGGACATGAGGTTGCCGGCTTAGCTCTGTGTCAGCACAAGCAGCATCAGCATCCACACCCCCAGCATCACACGCTCCCACCACCACCATCCCTCGGCTCTCCGAATGTCTGACAAGGGGCAGGGAAATTTTTGGCACAGCTGATTTTGCAGCTTCTCACTATTCTGAATGCCCTGGCTCCTGACAAAAAATAAATTAAAAAAAAAAAGAATGGCGCTTAGAGTAATTTGGTAGAAATTTTACCAGGCAACACATGCAAAGAAGGATGGAAGAATGAAGAGAAACGAGGGTTTCATTCATTCTCTATCAAGTATGGATAAATTGTGAAGCTGTCTGATTTAAGAGTGGTTTGTCTTGGAGTGACCAAGCAGATCCTGCCACGTTGCTACCAGAACGGGAGATGTGCATGCAGTTACTTAATTATAATTTCTTTCCAAGTCAGCATAAAACAGTCTTCATTACTGGGGTCCAATTCAGAGCTACTAGGTGAGTTTGTCTCCTTAGAAAAATAAATAAATCAGTTGAACACAAGCACAAGACACAGAACAACGAACTTTGTCAGAGCAAGGTTATATATTCCGCGACTTAGCTGGTAGTTCATTTAACGTGTGTGTGTGTGTGTGTGTGTGTGTGTGTGTGTGTGTGTGTGTGTGTGTGTGTGTGTGTGTGTGTGCTTTTGTGTGAGTAAAGGAGGAACTCCGATCATTCCAGCCTCAATTACCTTCCTGCAGGAGGACCCTCATGCAGTTGAATATATTTGTTTCTCGCCTGGCCGGGTCCTGCGCGTGGACAGGCAGGCAGTCAGGCAGCAGCAGCATCACAGTCAGCACGGCTGTCAGTGACGTCAGGGATGGCCCATACCAGAGGTGACAGAGGCCTCAGGAAGCCCCACCTATCAACCTCAGGGCGACCTAGGGCGGCAAGAATCTGATACCCACCTCCATGAATATAACCGTCGAGTAGTCCACCCCTTTAGCTCGAGTTAGATCCATGAGAAATGGCCGTGGGGTAAATTCCACTTCCTGAAATGTATTATTAAAGGAAATAATCTAATAAGGATAGAATGGTGGCTAACACAAGAGTTGATACAATACAGCAAACAGCTCTCAGCCACACTGGTCTGCGATACGTAACTCATTGGATATTTTCTGAGCAGCATTTTTCTGAATTTATAATACGTATAAAATTTTTAAAGTCATTACCCTTTTTAATTCATAGGCGACAACAGGGAAATATTTATACATTATGGGGAAGCAGATCCATAAGAGGAACGTCAGGAATATACGTAACTATCCACACAATACTCCACGATGTGTTGTCAGTACAATCATCCTTCAGAATGTTGTATCGATTCCACAGGATAACCAGTCATATGGTAGTTCACAGTTCAATGGCAGAATAGGATAACAGTACAGCTAGACATCCTCTCCACAGAATTTCTTTGTGACTACCATAGTTTTCTAGTGTCAATTTTTGTTACAACCCACATTCAAGATGGAATTGTGGCGAAGTTAGGCCGGTAAAGTGGACAAAGTATTGTGAAAGAATGGAAGAGGTGGATAATAGTTTTTCAATTTATAAGATTAAGTCTTCATACGAGGCTTTAAAAACTCACCCCACGTGTGATGAGCCCCAACATGCCAGACTAGTTCCATCACTCTTCAGTAGGCCCAGCTTCTGTCGTCAGGCCTAATGAATGTGTTCCTGTCGCAGAGATATTGTACGTATTGCAGGGAAAAATATAAATATTACTTCATCCTAAAGTCAAGGACTACAATGTTCATATGCCTAATCATTCCTAGTGGCATCTGTTATAGGACCAAACTATCTGTGTTGGTGTATCCTTATATCCTTGCCATAACAGTGTCTTTCACCCTGACGATCAAAATATTCCCCTAATCAGAATAAAATCGCCTGGAGATAGCATGAATAATCTAAAATACGAAAAACTTCGCAGGATTGAGGGGTTAAGGATGTCTAAAATTGAAGACTATCCGTATCTTTGCTCACGTAAAGTTCATGGCCTTGGACAGCATCTCCGAGACATGTCCTGCCACTCCAGGGAAGGTGAGTCGCTTGCCGCCGGGTGCTGCAGGGTCGTCCACCATGACCCCCACTTGCATAGGGAATTCCTCTGCTTTCACCAATACATTTTTTTAAATAACAGAACAGAGGAAGGAAAAACAAATGAATACAGCAGTGGGTTGAAGTTTGGAGGGAAACAACTCTGGGGAAGCGAGTTCCAGAGAGATGCAATTCGGGGAATGAAAGAATTCTGATAGGCAGAAGTTCTGAAATATGGATGAGTGACATTCCAGTCATGAGTTTTACCAGATGCCCGTGTAGCACGAGGGAAGGCATGGAGAGGTGGCACAATGGTCGCAACTTCGTCTGAGCATTTGCCATGAAAATATATAAAATAATGCAAGGGAGGCAACATTCCTTCTTACTTGTAGGGGAGGTAGTTTATTTGTCATGGCTGGGTTGTTAATAATTCTAACAGCTTTGCTCTGAATTTTGTCTAGTTTTTTTATGCAACCTTTTCCACATCCATTCCTCAAGGGAGAGCAATATTCAGGCTGAGAGCACACATGACTCTTATAAATTATAGCTAGCTGCTCGTCAGTGAAGAAGTTACGGACTCTGTACAATAATCCAAGTTTCTTTGAGGCGGTTTTACCAAGTGATCCATCATGAGAGGTCCAGCTGAGGGCATTGTAAAGTGAGACGCCGAGAATTTCAATACTTTTGGAGATGGGAATATCAGTAGCACTGAAGGTAATGTCCGAATCTGGCAATATCTGTCTATTAGGTAAATTATATATATTTAGTTTTACTAGCATTAAATGAGACAAGGTTGTTTTGTCCCCATTCACTGATCGTATAGATAGGTCTTGATTTATGGAGATGGCTGTACTGAGTTGAGAGGTAGAGGTATTAGACTTTGTAAATGGGTGTCTGAGTGTGAATGAACTATGTAGTGTTGAGTCATCTGCATATGAGTGGATGGGATTGTGGGTGACAGATAAGAGATCATTAATATGAACCAGGAACAGAGTTGGCGCCAGAACTGATCCCTGCAGCACGCTGGCGTTAATTGAGTGGAAATTGGAACATACACCTCATCTACTTTTACTCTTATTTTCCTGTCACTGAGATATGAGGAAATCAAAGGAACAAAAGATGTTAGTCTATAGCAAGGGAGTATGGACAGCAGGGAACTGTGACATACTCTGTTGAAAGCTTTAGATATCAAGGGCTACTGCATGAGTTTCTCCATGTAGGTCAATCGATTGATGGATGGTAGGAGTTAGAAGATTGAGCATGTCAATGATGGATCTTTCGTAGCGAAAACCATATTGTCTATCACTATTTAACTCCGATGCAGTGATTTTGCATGAAAATCAGGAGATAAAATGTTTTTTCTAAAATTCTCTTCAGTTTTCTTCCTCTGCTATGGATATGAATTATTACAGGTTTATATTTTGTTAAGTGTGTGTTGTTGGTATAACTTTTTTTTATTTATTTTTTTTAAATTTCCATACATAGCATTATCGGTATCAGTTGGTGACTTGAATCTGAACCCCTATTTTCTCATAGTTTATATACTTTGCCATGCATGTTTTCAGATAACAACAACATTTCTTTGAAAGCATCTGCTCATAAAAATGGGACCTGCCTAGTAGTAGTAAATTCTGAGACGAATGTCCAGGGATTAAAAAAAAAACAGCCAAAATAAAGTAAAGCAGTGATTTTTATGCCATACGGTATTTTGCTTACCATGGAACCACAGTGCTCTCTGTAGTCATGTATCCAGGTTAATTGATGGCTATGTCATGCATAGCCAAATGCATTCAAAGGAGTACAGAAGAGTGTATATGTGTCTTTTAAGGATGTGTAAATGGAAACTGTTCTCATATACGGAGCTAAATACTCATATAAATGGTGACCATCAGGAAAAACTCAGGCTAAGAAATCCTGAGAAATTTATGGCTATGGATCTTAATTTAAAATTACAACACCATTGTGCCAATGAAATTGTGATGGAATGCAGGATTTATTAAAGCATTTGAGATAGCACATTGATGAAGATACCTGTATAAAATGCCCATTAGTCAGTGCTCAATAACATTCTCTAAGAAAAAGACATTTTCATGACATTTAAGTACAGTAGGTATCATAGATACCATACAGTTAAGAACTTGGCCACAGGAATGATCTGTTCATCAAATTCACATTTGCCAGGGTTCTAGTAATTTAGGGAACTTGTTAGAGGTGTATTGGATGTCTGAATTCTGAGATCTGCAGATAGCCTTACGTATTCTGTGGCTGCTAGTTTTCTGAAAACAGCGTGTGTGGATGCAGATGTGGATGTCAGACTATTACATCCTTGTGGATGTGGATATTTTTAGGATATTTTTATTGTATAGTTTAATAGATTAATCATTATTCAGTCACTAGAACAGCAGTAATTCCCAAGTGGCAGCTGTTTATGTTAGTTTTCACATTTCAACTACAGTCAAACCCTCCAATGGATGTTGCAAAACAACGGATCAGGCATAGGTACCCTTTTAACCCCCATGGCCTATAGCTAGACATTGTCACCCAACAGGCAGGGTTGTGGAGTTGGAGGTGTCAGGTTTTGGCTACAGTCGGGGCCAGTAAAACTCCCACGACTCTGACTTTGATTTTCCTAAGTCCACACATGTTAATAAAATTTCAAGCAGTTATGTGGTTACGCAGCTATAGTAATTCTGAGGTACAATCACATTAGCAATTGATGTCTCAAATTTCATGATTCATTGGTCACGTCTTGCAAGGGTGAGGTCTGCCAGATGTGTAAAAAATTCTTCTATTAACTGCTGTACTGTCATCTAGGCACCATGAATGTCATCCCAGCATTTATCAGCATATTTATGCTTCCCATTATATGCAGGATGCAAAGGATTATGATATCAATGAATAAATACAAATATACTGCAGCTTTTAAAATCTAACTGATTTTGGTGGCAGAGAGAGAGGAGGAAGGCAGTGCCGGCAGGCTGGGGTCACGTCATGGAAGGGTGAGGTCTGCCAGATGTGTAAAAAATTCTTCTATTAACTGCTGTACTGTCATCTAGGCACCATGAATGTCATCCCAGCATTTATCAGCATATTTATGTTTCCCATTCTATGCAGGATGCAAAGGATTATGATATCAATCACTTACTTGTCAGTTAACCAACTGAAGCCTAGAAGTGAGGGTCTTGCACCGGTAAGGACTGCATTGCAAATCACTACATGTCTGTTTTTTTTTTTTTTTTCGTTACATTTTGAAAGGCCTTATATACGCATGTGTCATCCTCATTCAACTAATGTTGGCTTTCCAAGCTGCTCGACCTCTGGCAGCTTCTCTGCATAGTCTCCTCACCCTAAGGTTGTTTTACTGGACTTCATCCCAAGTCTTCTGTGATCTACATCATAGTTCTCTGCCCTTCACATTCATGCTCATACGTCTTTTCACCCAGTTTTCATTCTCCAGTCTCTCCACGTGTCCAAACTATCTCAGTTTTTCTCTACACATCACATCTCTCAGATATTACAATCATTGTGCTTTGACAGACTGATACTATGCTCAGTCTAAGATCACCAGAAAATGTACATAGTTTTTTTCTATATTTCCATTAACCCGCCAAATCCTCTTTTTGTTGACGAGGATGTGACTGTGGATGTTGACTGTTATAGATCTGCATATGCCGATGTTTATTGCAAACGATCATGCGGATGCAGATTTTAAAATAATGTGAATGTTCCGTGGATAAGGTTACAGATATCTGATACATCTCTAGAACTTACACCACATATGACCAAAAATAATCAGGAGCCCTCTTCATATGATCATTACCATAAATAGTATTCATTAATGTTTATTCTAATTAGTATTTACCATTAATTTTTGTTCTTATTTTTTTCATTGTTTGTCTCTGTGTTTTTTGTCATCAGGGCTGTGGAATAATGGAGGAAATCAAGAAGTCAGTTCAGAGTATTCTTCCAAATCTCCTTTCACAGTTACTGGAGGAAGTGTGTGAACACCTTATCAATATGGATGTTGAAACAGTAGATGATCTTCGGTATGTTCAAGCCACTGACCTTCCCTTGTTGAAGGAGATTCTAGTACACAAACGTAGTGATAAATGGACACAAGGTCTGTACATGCTAAATTAAGATAAATTTACCTTAACTGTCTTATAAAAAGAAATAGTGGAGCAAATGTTAGTGTTATATACACTTTCCATTTTTTTTTTTTCACTCCTGCCAAACACCATGCTTTATGAAAGAAGCATATACAGTGACTCCTTACTATAGAATACCTCTTTAAGCAATCTATCTATCTGTCTATTGCCAGACGCCTCAATCCTGTTCGAGGTGGCCACAAACAAATCGCCTCCACATCGCCCTGTCCCTCGCCATTTCACTGCCCCGCTCCCAACTCACACCCCCGTCTCTCATATACCTCTCCACCCCATCCCTCCATCTCATCCTCGGCCTCCCCCTCCCTCTTCCCCCCCTCCACCTCACTCACATACACTCTCTTCGTCAGTCTTTCACCCTCCATCCTCTCCATATGGCCAAACCAGCTCAGTGTATTCCTCCTAACGCTTCCTATTACATCCATATCCACACCACAAAGCTCCTTTATATCCTCGTTTGTCGGCCAGTCTCTCCATGTGACTCCATAAGCTCCTCTTAAATAACTCATTTCCACTGCTCTCACTCTTGACTTGTGTCCTTCCAGCAACGTCCAAGCTTCACTTCCATACGTTAGAGTTGGTATCACAATACTGTCATGTAGTAACTTTTTCACTTCCATGCTCACTTCCCCGCTTCTTATCACTGCTTTCAAGGAACCAGCAACCTTTCTTCCCTGCTGTACCCTTTCAAGCACTTCACCCTCCAAACCTTGATCCTTACTTATCACACTACCCACGTACACGTACTCACATTTTCCAATTCCTCACCACCCAACCTCGCTGTACATTCACTGACTTCACCTCTCTCAAAGACCATCACTTTCCTCTTCCTTACATTCACCTTTAGATTCCATTTTTTACACACTCTCCCAGACTCATCCACCAAGCCTTGCAGCTCTCCTTCGTCTTCACTCAACAACACAGTATCATCTGCAAACAACAGTACAGGGAGTTTCCAAACACTACCCTCTCTCACCAGGACCACACCAACATCCACTACCCTACCTTGTACCTCTTTTATTACCCAATCCATGTACAGATTGAACAACCATGGTGACATGACACATTACTGTTTCAACCCAACCTTCAAAGAGAAAATTTCACTCAGTTCACCATCCACACGCACTGCAGCCTTAGCACCATCATACATACTCTTCACAGCATTCAACAACTTCCCATCTACTCCATATATTCTTAATACTTTCCACAATCCTTGTCTATCCACCCTGTCATATGCTTTCTCCAAATCCATGAAAGCCGCATACAACTTCTTTCCCTTCTCTAGAAACTTTTCCACTAAAGATCTAAGAATGAATATCTGATCTACACAACGTCTTCCCTTCTTAAAGCCTCCCTGTTCTTCTCCAACTAATCCCTCTGTTCTTTCTCTAACTCTGTCAATAAGTATCCTACCATACACTTTTCCTATTATACTAAGAAGACAGATGCCTCTATGATTGCCATACACTTCTTTTTCCCCTTTTCCTTTGTACAAGGGAATAATTATACCTGACTTCCAATCCTCTGGGACTCTACCTTCCTCCCAGGCCAATCTGCACATCTTCCACATCCATTCTACTACTATCTCTCCCCTATACTTCAGCATTTCACCACACACTCCATCAATTCCTGGGGCTTTCCCCAATTTAACTTTCTTCATTGCTTCCACAACTTCTGCCTTACTGATTTCTTCCTGTCTTCTCACCTCCCTCCTTCTCCCAGCCATTCCCCAGCCACTTATACTCGCATTACTTCCATCCTCTATGTTCAACAATTCCTTAAAGTGTTCTCTCCATCTGCTCACCTTTTCTCCCTTCTCCACTAGTAATCTACCATTTTTATCTTTCACTCCCCTGCTAACTTCACTTCCACCCTGTCTTACTCTCTCCGCCTCTTTCCAGAACATTTTTTTACAGTCCCTCCACTTTACACTCAAGTTCTTTCCACCTCACATTATTGATTTTAAAAAAAAAAAAAAAAAAAAAAATGCCCCGGTTAGCAATGGCCCATCGTCGGATTATCATTTTTTTTTCTGGTTAGGTTAGTAACACCCTTTCCCAGCTAACAATGGCCCATCCTGGATTATTATTATTTTTTTTTTCAGGTTTGGATGAATGTACAGTAGACATTATTCTTGTGATATGTTGATTCAGAAACTGTGTTTTGACTTTAAATTATGCGTTGTAGCCATAGATGAGGCGAACACTGTCTTTTTGGGGTATAGTTTCCAAAGTTTGAATTTTTCCAAACTTACTTTAATGATTTACTTATTTTATATCCATATTTCAAAAAAGCAAATTGATGTGATTTAATTTTAACATGAAACAACTTCCCCTTTCTTTTTTAGGATATCATATAGGAGAAGGATTGCTGATGTCATTTAATTTATTCTACTCACATAAGCACATCCTCCTGTTGAAGAGAGCTTTCTTGTTCTATTTATCTATCCTCCTGTTGAAGAGAGTTTTCTTGTTCTATTTATTTATCCTCCTGTTGAAGAGAGCTTTCTTGTTCTATTTATTTATCCTCCTGTTGAAGAGAGATTTCTTGTTCTATTTATTTATCCTCCTGTTGAAGAGAGCTTTCTTGTTCTATTTATCTATCTGTAGTTCTGACTTCTCATTCCCTCAGGCAACTATCTATAGTTCTGACTCCGCATTCCCTCAGGCAACTCCCTCCAAGGGGGTGGTCATGACAGAAGAGTCTCCAGCTTTCCCGATTCAGACATATAGGCTTATTTCTTGCACACACCCAAGTCCTCGTACATTCCTCTTTCACCTCTCTTATCTATTCTTGCTACTCTTGTCTCGTCCCAACTCACAGGTGGTCTCCCTCTCACACCTATCCCTCTGATACCACTCTTATATATTATCTTAGTCATATTACTACTGTTCATTCCTTCCATATGACCAGACCATCTCAAGTGTATTTTTCTTCACTCCCTTTTCAACAACACAACAGTTTATAAACTTATATTTCTTCAGACATGCCACATCCTTTGGCATACATGTTCCTTAGCTACTCTCCCTATCTATCCTTCCCCTGCTCCGCATGCTCCTTGGAGGTATTAGGTACATAATCTCTAAGCAGCAGTATCGTAACCAATGAAGATTTTCTTATGTTACAGATATTATTATTTAAATAAAATCTTGTGTAATATCTGGTCACCGTGGTGTCAAGATGGGAAACAATGTTAATTTTTAAAACTGCATAACAGCAAAATATAAAGAATGCTGTAAGTTCTTGTCTGGCATGACTAGGAATCATGCAGTGTAGATCTGTATGGAAACTAAGATAAATTATGCCACAAATGCCTCTAATTTTGGTACAGAGCTGTAGTAAAACTATCTGTACCTTACAATGCGCTTAAACATTTTCCACACCTGTACAAAACATACTCTTACGAAGTCAAGTTGCCTGTGACGCGTGCTTCTATGGCATAGTTTTCCAGACCCCCCAAAAATGAACCACGCACATAAACTGTACCTAATGGCATGGACGCGGCCAAGGTTTGAAGTGCGCTCTCTTGCCTCAGGAACCCCCCAACCCTACCCCTTCCACTTAAGCACTTTCATCATCATCGGAATCAGGTACGTTCGGTACAGTCACCTTTACTCGTTATACGTTGAACTGGTATATGACAATTTGCTACAACGATAACAAAAAAGTTACACCCCAGAATCTGATTTGCGATGAATTTCCCATTATAATAAATTGCCATCGGAAAATTTCGTACGAAGTGCGCCAGGCGTGCACACAAGGCAACCATTGCTTATCTCAGGGCAAGATGGCGGCCCTGGCGTGCAGAGCATTGTTTCTGGTTCAGTTGCAGCAGTCCCGCCACTCCCTTTAGAGCCCTGTCTTTTGCACTCGTTCATATGTGCCCCCTGGCCATTATCACCTCTCAGCCAAGCATCGTACCAGCGGTAAAGTATACATCATGTAGCGCCAGGCCAACGTTACGCAAGTGTGATTGTTGTTGCAACGATTTACAGTACGCGTGTAATGCTGCTCAGGCTGGTGTGATAGTGCTTGTTTTGGTCTTGGAGACAACTTAGACGGACACAGGAAGTGATTGAGGTGGGGTTGTCATTTTTGTTTGACAGATTTCTTGATTGTGTGCGTGTGTAAAGTGGGGAAAAATAGGGAAAAGTGGGGTGAAAAGGGGGACTTTGGGCGAACATCCAGAACCAAATTGCATTTTTCTCATAGGTTTAGTTACAGTGTGGAATCTCGAATTTTGACGGTTTTGAATTTGACGATTTAAAATTCTACGAGTTTTGGAGTGGTCCACTTACCTTACTTCTTTTTCGATGCAAAATCGCATTTTTCGATGCTGTCAGGGCCAGACTCCAACCAAAACAAGCAAAGATAATAATTTAGATGTGAACCAAAATGCTAGAAGTGAAGGAAAAATTATAAGAAAAAGTATGAGCCTAACCTAATATGTGACATATGTCAAGAAGACAATGAAAATCAGCATCAATATTCACATGTGAATCATACGAAGATATGGTTCCGAGACAATTCACCATCAAGTCAGTTCGCCGTCAGATACTTCCCCGTCATAACATGGACGAGACAATTCACCATTGTCAATTTGCGATCAGATAATTCCCTGTCAAAACATGGAATGATTCCCCATCAGGACAATTCACACACTTGACGATTCCCCGTCATTCTATAAATGACAAGAAAAATTAATAACAAAAATAAATAACAAGATAAATTAAAGGAAAAGAATCTAATATAAATACAGTACTAAAACAAAATGAATCACAGGTGGTAGCAAATACAGTAGGTGAATATTGAAAATGAAGAGATGTAACTATGAATATAAGGAGCAACATATGAAATAGAACAGTAGAGACTAAGAGAAAAAAAAGTCACCTTGTTTAAAGACAAGAGCTCCTGGATGGGAGTAGGCGCCAACAACAACAAGCCATGTGCAAGGCAATGTTCAGTTGTCGGCAGCCATCTTGCAACTGTCCTGCCAGCCTTCTACAGCCAAGCGCCTCACTTTCAGCCTGTGCCTTCCACGTGTAGCCGTGCATTTTGCTGCAATTTGATTGTATTTTCAGCATTGTCGTCGTGCAACTTACCAGCGTTTCAAGATGGCAAGCAAGAGTGGTTCTCCCGAGTAGCAGTGATAATGGACGAGAGCAGCCTGGCACCTCTAAATCTTCGCAGCCAGAGGAGAAATGGCAATACTGGAAAGGGCAGAAATACACCAAGTATACATGTGCTGACAGTATGCCAATACAGTGCAGAACTACAGTTACTTAACCACAATTACTGTATAGTTCATAAAAGTTTACAGGGGTGTGGGCAGTAAATTATGATTTTACGTAGTTAGGTTCGGAGGCCCTGGACCCAAATTTTTTTTTCTCATAAGGACTTCAGTTTAAATTTCAATAATTTGAATTTCGTTGTGATTTTTAGGTACCCGTGCCCATTGAAATTCGAAATTCCACTATTTGTATGGCACAGTTGAAACTGGTAAGTTGTATGGCCATCTTGAAAACTGGTAAGTTGCGACGACAATGCAAAGAAAATACATACAATCAAATTGCAGCAAAATGCACGGCTACACGTGGGAAGGCACAGGCTGAAAGTGAGGCGCTTGGCTGTAGAGGGCTGGCAGGACAGTTGCAAGATATTGCTGCCGACAACTGAACATTGCCTTGCACATGGCTTGTTGTTGTTGGCGCCTACTCCCATCCAGGAGCTCTTGTCTTTAAACAAGGTGACTCTTTTTTTTCTCTCTTAGTCTCTACTGTTCATTTCCATGTTGCTCCTTCATTCATAATTACATCTCTTCATTTCAATATTCTGCCTACTGTATTTACTACACTCCAGATTCATTTTGTTTTAGTAATTGTATTTATATTAGATTCTTTTCCTTTAATCTATCTTGTTATTTATTTTGTGTTATTAATTTTTCTTGTCATTTATAGAATGACGGGGAATCGTCCAGGGTGTGAATTGTCCTGATGGGGAATCATTCCATGTTTTGACGGGGAATTATCTGATGGCAAAATTGACAATGGTGAATTGTCTCGTCCATGTTGGTGACGGGGAATTATCTGACGGCGAACTGACTTGATTTAAGGAATTGTCTCGGAACCATATCTTCGTATGATTCACATGTGAATAAATGATGTTGATTTTCATTGTCTTCTTGACATATGTCACATATTAGGTTAGGCCTGTTACTTTTTCTTATAATTTTCTCCTTCACTTCTAGTATTTTGGTTCACATCAAAATTATTATCTTTTGCTTGTTTTGGTTGGAGTCTGGCCCTGACAGTATCGAAAAATGCGATTTTGCATCGAAAAGTGAGGTAAGCGGACCACTCCAAAACTCATGGAATTTCAAATCGTCAAATTCAAAACCGTCAAAATTCGAAATTCCACTGGGGTAACTAAACCTATGAGAAAAATGCAATTTGGTTCTGGATGTCTTCGCCCAGTATCCCCTTTTTCACCTAACTTTTCCCTATTTTTCCCCACTTTACACACGCACACAATCAAGAAATCTGTCAAACAAAAATGACAACCCACCTCAATCACTTCCTGTGTCGGTCTAAGTTGTCTCCAAGACTAAAACAAGCACTATCACACTCACTACAGGCAGCATTACACGCGTACTGTAAATCGTTGCAACAACAATCACACTTGCGTAACGTTGGCCTGGCGCGCTACATGATGTATACTTAGTACGATGCTTGGCTGAGTAGGTGATAATGGCAGGGGGCACACATGAACGAGTGCAAAAGACAGGGCTCTAAAGGAGTGGCGGGACCTCGCGCAACTGAACCAAAAACAATTATCTGCACGCTGTGACCGCCATCTTGCCTGAGATAAGCAATGGTTGCCTTGTGTACGCCTGGCACTTCGTACGAAATTTTCCGATGGCAATTTATTATAGTGGGAAATTCATCGTAAATCAGATTCTGGGGTGTAACTTTTTTGTTATCGTTGTAGCAAATTGTCATATACCAGTTCAACGTATAACGAGTAGTGACTACCGAACGTACCTGATTCCGATGATGATGGTGCTTAAGTGGAAGGGGTAGGGTTGGGGGTTCCGAGGCAAGAGGCGCACTTCAAACCTTTGCCGCGTCCATGCCATAGGTACTGTTTATGTGCGTGGTTCATTTTTGGGGGGTCTGGAAAACTATGCCATAGAAGCACGCGTCACAGGCAACTTGACTGTAGAGTATGTTTGTACAGGTGTGGAAAATGCTTAAGTATTGCAGGTACAGTAGTTTACTACAGCTCTGGTACCAAAATTAGAGGCATTTGTGGCATAATTTATCTTAGTTTCCATACAGATCTACACTGCATGATTCCTAGTCATGAACAAGAACTTACAGCATTCTTTATATTTTGCTGTTATGCAGTTTTTAAAAATTAACATTGTTTCTGATCCTGACACCACGGTGACCAGATATTACACAAGTTTTATTAAATAATAATATCTGTAACAAGAAAATCTTCATTGGTTACGATACTGCTGTAGAGATTATAAACCTAATACCTTCCAAGGAGCATGCGGAGCAGGAAGGATAGATAGGGAGAGTAGCTAAGGAACATGTATGCAAAGGATGTGGCATGTCTGGAGAAATATAAGTTTATAAACTGTTGTGTTGTTGAAAGGGTGAAGAAAAATACCTTGAGATGGTCTGGTAATATGGAAGGAATGAACAGTAGTGATATGACTAAGATAATATATAAGAGTGGTATCAGAGGGGATAGGTGTGAGGAGGGAGACTCACCTGTGAGTTGGGACGACAGTGTAGCAGAATAGATAAGAGAGGGGAAAGAGGAATGTGAGGACTTGGGTAGCAAGAAATAGCCTATATGTCTGAATCGGGGAAAGCTGGAGACTCTTCTGTCATGACCACCCCCTTGGAGGGAGTTGCCTGAGGGAATGCGGAGTCAGAACTATAGATAGTTGCCTGAGGGAATAAGAAGTCAGAACTACAGATAGATAAATAGAACAAGAAAGCTCTTCTTCAACAGGGAGGATAAATAAATAGAACAAGAAATCTCTCTTCAACAGGAGGATAAATAAATAGAACAAGAAAACTCTCTTCAACAGGAGGATAAATAAATAGAACAAGAAAGCTCTCTTTCAAGAGGATGCTGTGCTTATGTGAGTAGAATAAATTAAATGACATCAGCAATCCTTCTCCCCATATGATATCCTAAAAAGAAAGGGGAAGTTGTTTCATGTTAAAATTAAATCACATCAATTTGCTTTTTTGAAATATGGATATAAATTAAGTAAATCATTAAAAGTAAGTTTGGAAAAATACAAACTTAGGAAATCATACCCCAAAAAGACAGTACCTCATCTATAGCTACAACGCATAATTTAAAGTCAAAACACAGTTTCTGGAATCAACATATACTGCCACAAGAATAATGTCTACTGTACATTCATCCAAACCTGAAAAAAAAATAATAATAATCCAGGATGGGCCATTGTTAGCTGGGAAAGGGTGTTACTAACCTAACCAGAAAAAAAATGATAATCCGACGATGGGCCATTGCTAACCGGGGCATTTTTTTTTTTTTAACATCAATAAAGTGAGGTGGAAAGAACTTGAGTGTAAAGTGGAGGGACTGTAAAAAAATGTTCTGGAAAGAGGCGGAGAGAGTAAGACAGGGTGGAAGTGAAGTTAGCAGGGGAGTGAAAGATATAAGTGGTAGATTACTAGTGGAGAAGGGAGAAAAGGTGAGCAGATGGAGAGAACACTTTAAGGAATTGTTGAACATAGAGGATGGAAGTAATGCGAGTATAAGTGGCTGGGGAATGGCTGGGAGAAGGAGGGAGGTGAGAAGATAGGAAGAAATCAGTAAGACAGAAGTTGTGGAAGCAATGAAGAAAGTTAAATTGGGGAAAGCCCCAGGAATTGATGGAGTGTGTGATGAAATGCTGAAGTATAGGGGAGAGATAGTAGTAGAATGGATGTGGAAAATGTGCAGATTGGCCTGGGAGGAAGGTAGAGTCCCGGAGGACTAGAAGTCAGGTATAATTATTCCCTTGTACAAAGGAAAAGGGGAAAAAGAAGTGTATTGCAATCATAGAGGCATCTGTCTTCTTAGTATAATAGGAAAAGTGTATGGTAGGATACTTATTGACAGAGTTAGAGAAAGAACAGAGGGATTAGTTGGAGAAGAACAGGGAGGCTTTAGGAAGGGAAGAGGTTGGGTAGATCAGATATTCATTCTTAGATCTTAAGTGGAAAAGTTTCTAGAGAAGGGAAAGAAGTTGTATGCGGCTTTCATGGATTTGGAGAAAGCATATGACAGGGTGGATAGATAAGGATTGTGGAAAGTATTAAGAATATATGGAGTAGATGGGAAGTTGTTGAATGCTGTGAAGAGTATGTATGATGGTGCGAAGGCTGCAGTGCGTGTGGATGGTGAACTGAGTGAATTTTTCTTTGAAAGTTGGGTTGAAACAGTAATGTGTCATGTCACCATGGTTGTTCAATCTGTACATGGATTGGGTAATAAAAGAGGTACAAGGTAGGGTAGTGGATGTTGGTGTG
>NW_027643313.1:0-4995 GCF_032717465.1 Coenobita brevimanus | reverse complement strand
AGAGAGAATGAGATAGAGAGGAGTGGAGGATAAGGAGAGAGGCAGTGGGGAGTGGGAGGGACGGAGTATGCGAAAGAGAGGGTTATGGAATGTGGGGGAATGGGAGGAGAGACCAATTTCCTTCACACATAAAAGTAATATCAGTGTAAACAAACATTTGGCTGACTGGAGGGATTAATAACAATATTCACTGAATATCGTTCCAAGGTAAGTAAATAGCTAGAAATATATACGTAAACGGAAAATAAGGAGGGAAGCATACGATATCGTACATCTGGATATGGAGTCAATATTACCAGATGAAATCTGGGAGGGGCAAATCTGAGGTGTGCAAGAATACTTGTGGCCAATAGTACAATATGGGTTAGCAGCGTATATGAGGGAGGCTGGTGTGTTGTGGTGGCAGGCACAGAGGGGTGGTGGTAGCAATAACAATGTGGATGTACAATATGGGTTAGCAGCGTATATGAGGGAGGCTGATGTGTTGTGGTGGCAGGCACAGAGGGATGGTGTTAGCAATAACAATGTGGATGTACAATATGGGTTAGCAGCGTATATGAGGGAGGTTGGTGTGTTGTGGTGGCAGGCACAAAGGGGTGGTGGTAGCAATAACAATGTGGATGTACAATATGGGTTAGCAGTGTATATGAGGGAGGCTGGTGTGTTGCAGGCACAGAGGGGTGGTGGTAGCAATAACAATGTGGATGTACAATATGGGTTAGCAGTGTATATGAGGGAGGCTGGTGTGTTATGGTGGCAGGGCTTTTTTTGCACCACCCACCCAAACACCAACCTTGTGTTTTTCGTCTGGCTTTCCCTTTGCTGGAGGTATTATTGTATCGTTTATAAAGGCTTCATCATGATTGCATGCGTCTCCCTTGGTCACCAACTGGCGGCCTTCAAGGCTGCTTGATCTGTACCTCCTTTTTCAGGCCCTTATCCTTGAGGTCACCCTCTGTGACCTCGTCCAAGTTCTTTTTCGGTCTGCCTTTCACAACCCTAGCCCGACATTCACACTTCGTACTTTAAACACCCAGATATCACCTTTCTGCCCGTGTGAGCAGATGCTTTAATACAATAGGTTGATAGATAATCAGATAGATAGCTATGCAGATAAACAGGTGGTTAAGTAGGTAGATGGGCAGGTATATATGTAAGCAGTAGGTAGTTAGGTAGGCGGGTAAGTAAATAGATCGATATACTGATAGATGGATAAACATGCATATAGATCTATACATAGTCTGAGAGCGAATTTTTAGTTACGAAAGCCAGAGGAAATTTTTATCCTTGTGTTAGAGAGAGAGAGAGAGAGAGAGAGAGAGAGAGAGAGAGAGAGAGAGAACAGATAAAGTTTGACATACACAAACGGGGAACATAAAACACACACACACACACACGAACCTAATTTTGAACCCAGGTTTGATACAGAAAAAGAAACTCTTTTTGTTCGGGTTCGATCCCGGGCCGTCACTGTCCACACCCAGATATCCACCTGTGTTGGCTGTAGGAGTTTCTGCCAGATTATGTATGGAAAATATAATCTTGAACTCTATGTGTGACTGTCTTTCTCTCCACTCATGCCTATATGCTACACAGTGATTCTACCAGATAGATGTATGGAAAATATAATCTTTAACTGTATCTGTATCTTTCATTTTCTTTATCCATCCCATTATTAAGAACAGTGATTCTGTCCGTCACTCATGTTAATAATGTATGTCTCGATTATGTCATCATTGTATTTTTTGTCTCTGTGTAGACATACGTCTCTATCAACATATCCATCTCCATGTCTTTTTATCCGTCTGTCGGGCTGTTTGGCCTTATGTTTATCTGTCTCTTCTCTCTGTCACTTAATTCATCCATGACGGCCACTTGAAAACACCACTACACCTCTCTGTCATCATCATCATCATCATCACAGTCAGTATCATCAACACCTTCTTCGTCATCATCATTATCATCATCATTCCAAACTCTCTCAACTCCATCTTACTAATTTTAAGTTAGTTCCATGGCAGTGCAATATATTTTTAGGTTTCTTCTTTCTAATAGCGTCTCTGCCAGCCTCTTCCTCTCACTCCATCTCTGTGTTGCCACTCAGCTACCTTAGTTATCATACGGTTCCCGCCTAAAAAGATCTGTATCCCATATATCCACGTATTAAAGGAATGAATAATAGAACGTTCACCATGTATAATGAACAAATATTCCACACAGTGTACAGGTATGGATTTATTTCTGTGCGAGAGAGAGAGAGAGAGAGAGAGAGAGAGAGAGAGAGAGAGAGAGAGAGAGAGAGAGAGAGAGAGAGAGAGAGAGAGAGAGAGAGAGAGAGAGAGAGTTTTATTGTTCCGTGGAAAAAAAAAAAAAAAAACAGAAAAGCAAGAGAAAAAATATACATAAAGAAAGAAACAGACTGTTGGTTCGGTTGGATCCTGGGTGCTCAGTAACCAGACCCCGTTATCCACCACTGTTGGCGGTTGTTGCTTCTGTTTATCTACCACTGTTGGCTGTTGTTGCTTCTGTTTATCTACCACTGTTGGCGGTTGTTGCTTCTGTTTATCTACCACTGTTGGCTGTTGTTGCTTCTGTTTATCTACCACTGTTGGCTGTTGTTGCTTCTGTTTATCCACCACTGTTGGCTGTTGTTGCTTCTGTTTATCTACCACTGTTGGCTGTTGTTGCTTCTGTTTATCTACCACCGTTGGCTGTTGTTGCTTCTGTTTATCTACCACTGTTGGCTGTTGTTGCTTCTGTTTATCTACCACTGTTGGCTGTTGTTGCTTCTGTTTATCTACCACTGTTGGCTGTTGTTGCTTCTGTTTATCCACCACTGTTGGCTGTTGTTGCTTCTGTTTATCTACCACTGTTGGCTGTTGTTGCTTCTGTTTATCTACCACTGTTGGCTGTTGTTGCTTCTGTTTATCCACCACTGTTGGCTGTTGTTGCTTCTGTTTATCTACCACTGTTGGCTGTTGTTGTTTCTGTTTATCTACCACCGTTGGCTGTTGTTGCTTCTGTTTATCTACCACTGTTGGCTGTTGTTGCTTCTGTTTATCTACCACTGTTGGCTGTTGTTGCTTCTGTTTATCCACCACTGTTGGCTGTTGTTGCTTCTGTTTATCCACCACTGTTGGCTGTTGTTGCTTCTGT
Source organism: Coenobita brevimanus (assembly GCF_032717465.1). Taxonomy (NCBI): domain Eukaryota; kingdom Metazoa; phylum Arthropoda; class Malacostraca; order Decapoda; family Coenobitidae; genus Coenobita; species Coenobita brevimanus. The sequence continues at coordinate 1,839 of NW_027643313.1, read as the reverse complement.
TTATCCACCACTGTTGGCTGTTGTTGCTTCTGTTTATCTACCACTGTTGGCTGTTGTTGCTACTGTTTATCTACCACCGTTGGCTGTTGTTGCTTCTGTTTATCTACCACTGTTGGCTGTTGTTGCTTCTGTTTATCTACCACTGTTGGCTGTTGTTGCTTCTGTTTATCTACCACTGTTGGCTGTTGTTGCTTCTGTTTATCTACCACTGTTGGCTGTTGTTGCTTCTGTTTATCTACCACTGTTGGCCGTTCTTGCTTCTGTTTATGTACCTTTTTAGACTGTTTTCGCTTCAGTTGATCTACCACTGTTGACTGTTCTTGCTTTTCTTTATCTACCACTGTTGGCTGTCCTCGATTCGGTTTATCAACCAGTTTTTACTGTTCTCGCTTCTCTTTATCTACCTCTCTTGGCTGTTGTTGCTTCTGTTTATCTACAACTGTTGGATGATTTCGATTGTGTTTATCTACCACTGTTGGCTGTACTTGCGTCTGTTTATCTACTGTTGCGTGATTTCGATTCTGTTTTTCTACCTGTGTGTATATGTAATTTTTTTTTTCTTTTCCTTATCTATCACTGTATTCCTGCCTTTCACCATCTATTTATCTATTTATCAGAATGACAGTATTGTGATACCAACTCTAACGTACGGAAGTGAAGCTTGGACATTGTTGGAAGGACACAAGTCAAGAGTGAGAGCAGTAGAAATGAGTTATTTAAGAGGAGCCTGTGGAGTCACGTGGAGAGACAGGCTGACGAATGAGGATATAAAGGAGCGTTGTGGTGTTGATGTGGATGTGATTGGAAGCGTTGTGAGGAACACACTGAGGTGGTTTGGCCATGTGGAGAGGATGGAGGGTGAAAGACTGACGAAGAGAGTGTATGTGAGTGAGGTGGAGGGTGGAAGAGGGAGGGGGAGACCGAGGATGAGATGGAGGGATGGGGTGGAGAGGTATATGAGAGAGGGGGGTGTGAGTTGGGAGCAGGGTAGTGAAATGGCGGGGGACAGGGCGACTTGGAGGCGATTTGTTTGTGGCCACCCCAATTGGGATTGAGGCGTCTGGAAATAGATAGATAGATAGTGTAGGTATGTATATGTATGTACTGTATGTATGTATGTATGTATGTATCACAGAATCTTTCTGTTTATATATTGATATTGAATGGTCTTTAGGTATCTGCCCAGTGATATCCAGTCTATCTATATATATGAATTTTTGTTTATGTCTGTACCCATCCATGCATCTATATGTGTATACCTGTCTACGTATCAGTATTTATCTATGTCTCTATCTATGCATCTATCTGTGTCTACCCATCTACATATCAGTATTTGTGTATATGTCTCTATCTATCTATGCATCTATCTGTGTCTACCTATCTACATATCAGTATTTGTGTATATGTCTCTATCTATCTATGCATCTATCTGTGTCTACCCATCTACATATCAGTATTTGTGTATATGTCTCTATCTATCTATGCATCTATCTGTGTCTACCTATCTACATATCAGTATTTGTGTATACGTCTCTATCTATCTATGCATCTATCTGTGTCTACCCATCTACATATCAGTATTTGTGTATATGTCTCTATCTATCTATGCATCTATCTGTGTCTACCTATCTACATATCAGTATTTGTGTATATGTCTATCTATCTATGCATCTATCTGTCTACCTATATAGATAACAGTATTTGTGTATGTCTCTATCTATCTATGCATCTATCTGTGTCTGCCAATCTACATATCTATCACTGGGTCTGTCTATCGTATCCAGAGTCACCACAACACTGCTGCATACTTAGGTGTAGTTTTGTTAAATTGTTATGAAT
>NW_027643312.1:0-4995 GCF_032717465.1 Coenobita brevimanus | reverse complement strand
TATCACTAGATATATGAATCTTTACCAACTAAATTATTATTGAAGAATACTGATACACATGGATTTATTAATCCCGTGGTCATAGTTGGACTCTTTGGGAGAAACTAAAATTTACCACCACAGAGTATTCTCTGATACACTTGGATATATTAATCCCGTGGTCACTGTTGGACTCCTCAGGAAGAATTAAGGATTACCACCAAGATTTTCTCTTAAGAATAAACTCGTATAACTCAAGAATCATATATAGACCAGATACAGTAATTACATGAACAGTAATCAAATGGACCTTAATCAAAATGGACCAGCCGATAGATTCCTTGATTAGACTACATGAACTAAGAAAAGTGTGGGGGGTGATTTCATGTGAGACATTGGGCAGTGGATTGATCAGACGATCTCTGTGAATGATGAAGAGGAGCGACGATTCAGTACAAGAGGGATCAGGGGAAATATCACTAATTTAACTCACGAACATATATGATTACTTACATTACACAAGGGAGAAAAGGGGGGAGGGGTGTGAGAGTTCAGGCACTAACCTGTGAGTGATGAAGAGGAGCGAAGATCTGAAATATTCGGCATGGCTCCTCACCTTTTATACTCAAGATAGTATTCGGGAATCAGCAAAAACTTTAACTGGTTACTTTGTATTATTTTTGTTTCAACTAGGCCTCCAAAGAATACAAGATACGTTTGGACTTAACATATGTAGATAAATGACTTACGAAGTTTAAATTTTTTTGTAATAAGCGTAAAGGAACTTTAATCATAACGAAGCCAAAACATTTAGGATTCGAACATTTTAATTACCCGTGTCAGTTTATATGCCTACGTGACTGATGACTCAATAACATGAATTTCGCACTTCACAAATGACTGTCTTCAACAATCTTACTTCAGACATTGTCAATTCACCACTGCATAGTTCAAAAGGAGAATACTATTAACTTCGGCAGGTAAATCTCTAGATCAGAATATAAAGGAGGACATTCGTGATTTTTAATCTCTACTAAACTTCCGCGGTTAAACGTGTTTGTTGGAGAACAGCTGGTTCATTATGTATAAACATTAATCATATCCACACCAAAACTCGACTTAGCACTATCAATAGCAGAATCATATTCACATTATGAATATCATCTAAGACTAAACTTCAATATAAGGTTTAACGGCTAAATGAACTGTGCAGATTATACATATAATATTACCTAAGCTTAAGATTACACTTACAATACTAGCTCATACTAACTTACACTAATAAGCCTACTTAAAATCATGGCACTACATGAAGTTGAAGAGATTTCATTATTTTTGGATTAAGGCTCACCAGTGAATTTAATAAAGCAAGATGAGTCAGAAAGAATTTTTTAAAAATAGAAAAAAGTTAGGTTTTTGGAAAATTGAGACTTATGTTTATACACAGTGGATGGTAAAGAAATACCAGTTATTGGTATGATTAAGAGTGGAAAGGTTACAAGAGGAAAAGAAAAGGCAGAATACAAGAGAGAAGTGGAGGAACGATTGGATAAATATGAATTGGAGCAGATGGGGGACGTGGAAGGTGTGTGCAAGTTATTCACAGAGCATGTGAGGTGTGCAGAATGTGAGGTGGTGTGTGGTGTGTGGGGTGAGGAGAAGACGAAGGGGGTGCAAGGAACAGCACGGTGGAATGAAGAGGTGAGACAGGCTGTGGCACAAAAGAAGAAAGCATATAATGAATGGATGAGAAATAGGGACGTGGAAGACGTTGAGAGACGGGAGAGAGCATTATATGTAGAACGGAAGAGAGAGGTGAAAAGATTAGTAAGAGAGTAAGAGGAGAGTGGATGAAGAATTTGGAAGGAATTTGAGTGTAAAGTCAAGGGAATGTAAGAAAATTTTCTGGAAAGAGGTAGAGAGTCAGACAGGGTGGCAATGAAGTTAGTAGGGGAGTGAAATATAAAAATGGTAGATTACTAGTTGAAAAGGGAGAAAAAGTGAGCAGATGGAGAGAACACTTTAGTGAGTTGTTGAACATAGAGAATGAAAGTAATGCGACTATAAGTGGCTGGGGAATGGCTGGGAGAAGGAGGGAGGTGAGAAGACAGGAAGGAACCACTAGGATGGAAGTTGTGGAAGCAATGAAAGAAGTCTAAATGGGGAAAGCTCCAGGAACTGATGGAGTGTGTGGTGAAATGCTGAAGCATGGGGGAGAGATAGTAGTAGAATGGATGTGGAAGATGTGCAGATTGGCCTGGGAGGAAGGTAAAGTCCCGGATGATTGGAAGTCAGATATAATTGTTCCCTTGTACAAGAGGAAAGGGGAAAAAGAAGTATGTGGTAATCATAGGGGAATTTGTCATCTAAGCATAATAGGAAAAGTATAAGGTAGGATACTATTGACAGAGTTAGGGAAATAACAGAGGAATTAGCTGGAGGAGAACAGGGAGGCTTTAGGAAGGGAAGAGGTTGTGTAGATCAGATATTCATTCTTAGATCTTTAGTAGAAAAGCGTCTAGGGAAGGGAAAGAAGTTGTATGCAGCCTTCATGGATTTGGAGAAAGCATGCGATAGGGTGGATAGACAAGGATTGTGAAAAGTATTAAGAATATATGGAGTAGATGGGAAGTTGTTGAATGCTGTGAAGAGTATGTATGAGGGTGCTAAGGCTGCAGTGCGTGTGGATAGTGAACTGAGTGAGTTTTTCTATTTGAAGGTTGGGTTGAAACAGGGATGTGTCATGTCTCCATGGTTGTTCAGTCTGTATAAGGATGGGGTTATAAAAGAGATACAAGGTAGGGCAGTGGATGTTGGAGTGGCCCTAATGAGAGACGGGCAGTGTTTGGAAACATCCTGTACTGTTATTTGCAGAAGATACTGTGTTGTTAAGTGAGGACGAAGGGGAGCTGCAAGGCATGGTGGATGAGTTTGGGAGAGTGTGTAAGAAACGGAATCTAAAGGTGAATGTAAGGAACGGTAAAGTTATGGTCTTCGAGAGAGGTGAAGTCAGTGAATGTACAGTAAGGTTGGGTGATGAGGAAATGGAAAATGTGAGTACGTTTAAGTATTTGGGTAATGTGATGAGTAAGGATGGAAGTTTGGAGGGTGAAGTACTTGAATGGGTACAACAAGGAAGAAAGGTTGCTGGTTCCTTGAAGGCAGTGATAAGATATAGGGAAGAGAGCATGGAAGTGACAAAGTTATTACATGACAGTACTGTGACACCGACTCTGACGTATGGAAGTGAAGCTGGGACGTTGTTGGAGGGACACAGGTCAAGAGTGAAAGCAGTGGAAATGAGTTATCTGAGATGAGCATGTGGAGTCACATGGAGAGACAGACAGCCAAATGAGGATGTGAAGGAGCGTTGTGGTGTAGATGTGGATATGATAGGAAGCATTAGGAGAAACACACTGAGGTGGTTTGGCCATGTGGAGAGGATGGAGAGTGAGAGACTGACGAGGAGAGTGTATGTGAGTGAGGTGGAGGAGGAGAGAGGGAGGGGAAGGCCGAGGATGAGATGGAGGAATGGAGTGGAGAGGTATATGAGAGAGGGTGTGTGTGAATTGGAAGCAGGGCAGTGAAATGGCAGAGGACAGGGTGACTTGGAGGCGATTTGTTTTTGGCCACCCCGTATAAGGGATTAAGGCGTCTGGCAATAGATAGAGTTAAACATGAAATTCACAGAGACCACAAAATCATTCACTACCATCTTTTACGTAGTAGAAAAATCATCAATTAGAGGAAATATGCTGTTTGGACTAAATGCAATGAGGGCACAAAATACAATACTGATGAACCATTACAATGGAAATAACTAAGAAAATCGAATTCATAAAGGAAATTTCATCTTCTGATACTACAACCAACAATTATAGAAAAACTAGAGTCACAGGAGCAAATATACACAACACAAAGAAGGTAGAGTCTGACATACAATCTCTAAAAGAAAACGGAGGCTTATTCCAGCCTTCAGGAACTGATTCCAACCTGTCAGCCACTCACCCACAGTCTAACGGTGACTCGCTCACTCACCCGGCAAGCATTAATTATAATATAAATTTACCACCAGAATCATTCATGCAAGTTATGATTAAGAGAAAATTAAAAATTTTTAATGTTTTGTATTAGAAGAGACTATTTTAATAAAATGTGTGAAGATGTAGGAATAACAGATCACCCAAAACCATCGTACCAAGGTCAAGTACAACATGTAAACCCATCACTACATTTTTTTTTTATTGGCATGCCTTTGTGACCTACATGGTTGGTTAATAGTTATACCATTATCATGACTTTTCTGGCGCTCTGTGGCTACACCAGAATGACGAATACCGATGGAAAAAGAAAGTGAGAGAGAAAGACGTAGGGATGGACTTACAGACTTACTCTCATAACTTTGTTCCGATAGTTTTTGGTGCACTGCCGCTCCTATATCTTCGAACATTAAATTATATGTTTTTAATACCTAATTTACTAAATTTTTAAAGCTTTTATGTTAAAAAAGGCCGAATGTTTTTGTAAGTTTTTCAACTTAAGAGCGTCGTAGAAGTGAAGTGGTTAATGAAGGCTCTAACCTGCTCCAGTTCGAAAGTCTCTCTTGAGCTGAATAGAATGATAAGATAATAACGAGGAACAGCACTGAGAGAGAGAGAGAGAGAGAGAGAGAGAGAGAGAGAGAGCAACACCCACGCACTGCAATCGGACTATGACAAAACTTTTTACCTACCTCTGTGATCTTGACCTTTGATCGGTTGTTCTCAAACATGAAATAATTCATCCTAGCGCAACTACGAAACTCTTACTTGTTGTAGTTGGGTCAGAGGTTTTTTAGTTGACCTTGCCGTATGACCTTGACTTTTACCCTCTTTGTTTTTAAACTAAATAACTTAATATATGGCTTACTCAATATCGTTCCACCATGTTTGATCCTAACTGAATAACAACTTCTTAGTTAAAGCACCGAAACTTTAGAGACTGTACTCTGAGCTTATATTTTGGCCGAGTGTTCTA
>NW_027643311.1:0-24990 GCF_032717465.1 Coenobita brevimanus | reverse complement strand
CAGAGTATATAGCTTGGGGCAAAATAGTGACGTGGAGGCGTTTTGTCTGTGGCCACCCTTTGCGGAATTAAGGTGTAGGGCTATAGATACGGTATAAAAATCCATGGTGACACTTGTATAGCAGAGTATATAGCTTGGGGCAAAATAGTGACGTGGAGGCGTTTTGTCTGTGGCCACCCTTTGCGGAATTAAGGTGTAGGGCTATAGATACGGTATAAAAATCCGTGGTGACACTTGTATAGCAGAGTATATAGCTTGGGGCAAAATAGTGACGTGGAGGCGTTTTGTCTGTGGCCACCCTTTGCGGAATTAAGGTGTAGGGCTATAGATACGGTATAAAAATCCATGGTGACACTTGTATAGCAGAGTATATAGCTTGGGGCAAAATAGTGACGTGGAGGCGTTTTGTCTGTGGCCACCCTTTGCGGAATTAAGGTGTAGGGCTATAGATACGGTATAAAAATCCATGGTGACACTTGTATAGCAGAGTATATAGCTTGGGGCAAAATAGTGACGTGGAGGCGTTTTGTCTGTGGCCACCCTTTGCGGAATTAAGGTGTAGGGCTATAGATACGGTATAAAAATCCATGGTGACACTTGTATAGCAGAGTATATAGCTTGGGGCAAAATAGTGACGTGGAGGCGTTTTGTCTGTGGCCACCCTTTGCGGAATTAAGGTGTAGGGCTATAGATACGGTATAAAAATCCATGGTGACACTTGTATAGCAGAGTATATAGCTTGGGGCAAAATAGTGACGTGGAGGCGTTTTGTCTGTGGCCACCCTTTGCGGAATTAAGGTGTAGGGCTATAGATACGGTATAAAAATCCATGGTGACACTTGTATAGCAGAGTATATAGCTTGGGGCAAAATAGTGACGTGGAGGCGTTTTGTCTGTGGCCACCCTTTGCGGAATTAAGGTGTAGGGCTATAGATACGGTATAAAAATCCATGGTGACACTTGTATAGCAGAGTATATAGCTTGGGGCAAAATAGTGACGTGGAGGCGTTTTGTCTGTGGCCACCCTTTGCGGAATTAAGGTGTAGGGCTATAGATACGGTATAAAAATCCATGGTGACACTTGTATAGCAGAGTATATAGCTTGGGGCAAAATAGTGACGTGGAGGCGTTTTGTCTGTGGCCACCCTTTGCGGAATTAAGGTGTAGGGCTATAGATACGGTATAAAAATCCGTGGTGACACTTGTATAGCAGAGTATATAGCTTGGGGCAAAATAGTGACGTGGAGGCGTTTTGTCTGTGGCCACCCTTTGCGGAATTAAGGTGTAGGGCTATAGATACGGTATAAAAATCCATGGTGACACTTGTATAGCAGAGTATATAGCTTGGGGCAAAATAGTGACGTGGAGGCGTTTTGTCTGTGGCCACCCTTTGCGGAATTAAGGTGTAGGGCTATAGATACGGTATAAAAATCCATGGTGACACTTGTATAGCAGAGTATATAGCTTGGGGCAAAATAGTGACGTGGAGGCGTTTTGTCTGTGGCCACCCTTTGCGGAATTAAGGTGTAGGGCTATAGATACGGTATAAAAATCCATGGTGACACTTGTATAGCAGAGTATATAGCTTGGGGCAAAATAGTGACGTGGAGGCGTTTTGTCTGTGGCCACCCTTTGCGGAATTAAGGTGTAGGGCTATAGATACGGTATAAAAATCCATGGTGACACTTGTATAGCAGAGTATATAGCTTGGGGCAAAATAGTGACGTGGAGGCGTTTTGTCTGTGGCCACCCTTTGCGGAATTAAGGTGTAGGGCTATAGATACGGTATAAAAATCCATGGTGACACTTGTATAGCAGAGTATATAGCTTGGGGCAAAATAGTGACGTGGAGGCGTTTTGTCTGTGGCCACCCTTTGCGGAATTAAGGTGTAGGGCTATAGATACGGTATAAAAATCCATGGTGACACTTGTATAGCAGAGTATATAGCTTGGGGCAAAATAGTGACGTGGAGGCGTTTTGTCTGTGGCCACCCTTTGCGGAATTAAGGTGTAGGGCTATAGATACGGTATAAAAATCCATGGTGACACTTGTATAGCAGAGTATATAGCTTGGGGCAAAATAGTGACGTGGAGGCGTTTTGTCTGTGGCCACCCTTTGCGGAATTAAGGTGTAGGGCTATAGATACGGTATAAAAATCCATGGTGACACTTGTATAGCAGAGTATATAGCTTGGGGCAAAATAGTGACGTGGAGGCGTTTTGTCTGTGGCCACCCTTTGCGGAATTAAGGTGTAGGGCTATAGATACGGTATAAAAATCCATGGTGACACTTGTATAGCAGAGTATATAGCTTGGGGCAAAATAGTGACGTGGAGGCGTTTTGTCTGTGGCCACCCTTTGCGGAATTAAGGTGTAGGGCTATAGATACGGTATAAAAATCCATGGTGACACTTGTATAGCAGAGTATATAGCTTGGGGCAAAATAGTGACGTGGAGGCGTTTTGTCTGTGGCCACCCTTTGCGGAATTAAGGTGTAGGGCTATAGATACGGTATAAAAATCCATGGTGACACTTGTATAGCAGAGTATATAGCTTGGGGCAAAATAGTGACGTGGAGGCGTTTTGTCTGTGGCCACCCTTTGCGGAATTAAGGTGTAGGGCTATAGATACGGTATAAAAATCCATGGTGACACTTGTATAGCAGAGTATATAGCTTGGGGCAAAATAGTGACGTGGAGGCGTTTTGTCTGTGGCCACCCTTTGCGGAATTAAGGTGTAGGGCTATAGATACGGTATAAAAATCCATGGTGACACTTGTATAGCAGAGTATATAGCTTGGGGCAAAATAGTGACGTGGAGGCGTTTTGTCTGTGGCCACCCTTTGCGGAATTAAGGTGTAGGGCTATAGATACGGTATAAAAATCCATGGTGACACTTGTATAGCAGAGTATATAGCTTGGGGCAAAATAGTGACGTGGAGGCGTTTTGTCTGTGGCCACCCTTTGCGGAATTAAGGTGTAGGGCTATAGATACGGTATAAAAATCCATGGTGACACTTGTATAGCAGAGTATATAGCTTGGGGCAAAATAGTGACGTGGAGGCGTTTTGTCTGTGGCCACCCTTTGCGGAATTAAGGTGTAGGGCTATAGATACGGTATAAAAATCCATGGTGACACTTGTATAGCAGAGTATATAGCTTGGGGCAAAATAGTGACGTGGAGGCGTTTTGTCTGTGGCCACCCTTTGCGGAATTAAGGTGTAGGGCTATAGATACGGTATAAAAATCCATGGTGACACTTGTATAGCAGAGTATATAGCTTGGGGCAAAATAGTGACGTGGAGGCGTTTTGTCTGTGGCCACCCTTTGCGGAATTAAGGTGTAGGGCTATAGATACGGTATAAAAATCCATGGTGACACTTGTATAGCAGAGTATATAGCTTGGGGCAAAATAGTGACGTGGAGGCGTTTTGTCTGTGGCCACCCTTTGCGGAATTAAGGTGTAGGGCTATAGATACGGTATAAAAATCCATGGTGACACTTGTATAGCAGAGTATATAGCTTGGGGCAAAATAGTGACGTGGAGGCGTTTTGTCTGTGGCCACCCTTTGCGGAATTAAGGTGTAGGGCTATAGATACGGTATAAAAATCCATGGTGACACTTGTATAGCAGAGTATATAGCTTGGGGCAAAATAGTGACGTGGAGGCGTTTTGTCTGTGGCCACCCTTTGCGGAATTAAGGTGTAGGGCTATAGATACGGTATAAAAATCCATGGTGACACTTGTATAGCAGAGTATATAGCTTGGGGCAAAATAGTGACGTGGAGGCGTTTTGTCTGTGGCCACCCTTTGCGGAATTAAGGTGTAGGGCTATAGATACGGTATAAAAATCCATGGTGACACTTGTATAGCAGAGTATATAGCTTGGGGCAAAATAGTGACGTGGAGGCGTTTTGTCTGTGGCCACCCTTTGCGGAATTAAGGTGTAGGGCTATAGATACGGTATAAAAATCCATGGTGACACTTGTATAGCAGAGTATATAGCTTGGGGCAAAATAGTGACGTGGAGGCGTTTTGTCTGTGGCCACCCTTTGCGGAATTAAGGTGTAGGGCTATAGATACGGTATAAAAATCCATGGTGACACTTGTATAGCAGAGTATATAGCTTGGGGCAAAATAGTGACGTGGAGGCGTTTTGTCTGTGGCCACCCTTTGCGGAATTAAGGTGTAGGGCTATAGATACGGTATAAAAATCCATGGTGACACTTGTATAGCAGAGTATATAGCTTGGGGCAAAATAGTGACGTGGAGGCGTTTTGTCTGTGGCCACCCTTTGCGGAATTAAGGTGTAGGGCTATAGATACGGTATAAAAATCCGTGGTGACACTTGTATAGCAGAGTATATAGCTTGGGGCAAAATAGTGACGTGGAGGCGTTTTGTCTGTGGCCACCCTTTGCGGAATTAAGGTGTAGGGCTATAGATACGGTATAAAAATCCATGGTGACACTTGTATAGCAGAGTATATAGCTTGGGGCAAAATAGTGACGTGGAGGCGTTTTGTCTGTGGCCACCCTTTGCGGAATTAAGGTGTAGGGCTATAGATACGGTATAAAAATCCATGGTGACACTTGTATAGCAGAGTATATAGCTTGGGGCAAAATAGTGACGTGGAGGCGTTTTGTCTGTGGCCACCCTTTGCGGAATTAAGGTGTAGGGCTATAGATACGGTATAAAAATCCATGGTGACACTTGTATAGCAGAGTATATAGCTTGGGGCAAAATAGTGACGTGGAGGCGTTTTGTCTGTGGCCACCCTTTGCGGAATTAAGGTGTAGGGCTATAGATACGGTATAAAAATCCATGGTGACACTTGTATAGCAGAGTATATAGCTTGGGGCAAAATAGTGACGTGGAGGCGTTTTGTCTGTGGCCACCCTTTGCGGAATTAAGGTGTAGGGCTATAGATACGGTATAAAAATCCATGGTGACACTTGTATAGCAGAGTATATAGCTTGGGGCAAAATAGTGACGTGGAGGCGTTTTGTCTGTGGCCACCCTTTGCGGAATTAAGGTGTAGGGCTATAGATACGGTATAAAAATCCATGGTGACACTTGTATAGCAGAGTATATAGCTTGGGGCAAAATAGTGACGTGGAGGCGTTTTGTCTGTGGCCACCCTTTGCGGAATTAAGGTGTAGGGCTATAGATACGGTATAAAAATCCGTGGTGACACTTGTATAGCAGAGTATATAGCTTGGGGCAAAATAGTGACGTGGAGGCGTTTTGTCTGTGGCCACCCTTTGCGGAATTAAGGTGTAGGGCTATAGATACGGTATAAAAATCCATGGTGACACTTGTATAGCAGAGTATATAGCTTGGGGCAAAATAGTGACGTGGAGGCGTTTTGTCTGTGGCCACCCTTTGCGGAATTAAGGTGTAGGGCTATAGATACGGTATAAAAATCCATGGTGACACTTGTATAGCAGAGTATATAGCTTGGGGCAAAATAGTGACGTGGAGGCGTTTTGTCTGTGGCCACCCTTTGCGGAATTAAGGTGTAGGGCTATAGATACGGTATAAAAATCCATGGTGACACTTGTATAGCAGAGTATATAGCTTGGGGCAAAATAGTGACGTGGAGGCGTTTTGTCTGTGGCCACCCTTTGCGGAATTAAGGTGTAGGGCTATAGATACGGTATAAAAATCCATGGTGACACTTGTATAGCAGAGTATATAGCTTGGGGCAAAATAGTGACGTGGAGGCGTTTTGTCTGTGGCCACCCTTTGCGGAATTAAGGTGTAGGGCTATAGATACGGTATAAAAATCCATGGTGACACTTGTATAGCAGAGTATATAGCTTGGGGCAAAATAGTGACGTGGAGGCGTTTTGTCTGTGGCCACCCTTTGCGGAATTAAGGTGTAGGGCTATAGATACGGTATAAAAATCCATGGTGACACTTGTATAGCAGAGTATATAGCTTGGGGCAAAATAGTGACGTGGAGGCGTTTTGTCTGTGGCCACCCTTTGCGGAATTAAGGTGTAGGGCTATAGATACGGTATAAAAATCCATGGTGACACTTGTATAGCAGAGTATATAGCTTGGGGCAAAATAGTGACGTGGAGGCGTTTTGTCTGTGGCCACCCTTTGCGGAATTAAGGTGTAGGGCTATAGATACGGTATAAAAATCCGTGGTGACACTTGTATAGCAGAGTATATAGCTTGGGGCAAAATAGTGACGTGGAGGCGTTTTGTCTGTGGCCACCCTTTGCGGAATTAAGGTGTAGGGCTATAGATACGGTATAAAAATCCATGGTGACACTTGTATAGCAGAGTATATAGCTTGGGGCAAAATAGTGACGTGGAGGCGTTTTGTCTGTGGCCACCCTTTGCGGAATTAAGGTGTAGGGCTATAGATACGGTATAAAAATCCATGGTGACACTTGTATAGCAGAGTATATAGCTTGGGGCAAAATAGTGACGTGGAGGCGTTTTGTCTGTGGCCACCCTTTGCGGAATTAAGGTGTAGGGCTATAGATACGGTATAAAAATCCATGGTGACACTTGTATAGCAGAGTATATAGCTTGGGGCAAAATAGTGACGTGGAGGCGTTTTGTCTGTGGCCACCCTTTGCGGAATTAAGGTGTAGGGCTATAGATACGGTATAAAAATCCATGGTGACACTTGTATAGCAGAGTATATAGCTTGGGGCAAAATAGTGACGTGGAGGCGTTTTGTCTGTGGCCACCCTTTGCGGAATTAAGGTGTAGGGCTATAGATACGGTATAAAAATCCATGGTGACACTTGTATAGCAGAGTATATAGCTTGGGGCAAAATAGTGACGTGGAGGCGTTTTGTCTGTGGCCACCCTTTGCGGAATTAAGGTGTAGGGCTATAGATACGGTATAAAAATCCATGGTGACACTTGTATAGCAGAGTATATAGCTTGGGGCAAAATAGTGACGTGGAGGCGTTTTGTCTGTGGCCACCCTTTGCGGAATTAAGGTGTAGGGCTATAGATACGGTATAAAAATCCGTGGTGACACTTGTATAGCAGAGTATATAGCTTGGGGCAAAATAGTGACGTGGAGGCGTTTTGTCTGTGGCCACCCTTTGCGGAATTAAGGTGTAGGGCTATAGATACGGTATAAAAATCCATGGTGACACTTGTATAGCAGAGTATATAGCTTGGGGCAAAATAGTGACGTGGAGGCGTTTTGTCTGTGGCCACCCTTTGCGGAATTAAGGTGTAGGGCTATAGATACGGTATAAAAATCCATGGTGACACTTGTATAGCAGAGTATATAGCTTGGGGCAAAATAGTGACGTGGAGGCGTTTTGTCTGTGGCCACCCTTTGCGGAATTAAGGTGTAGGGCTATAGATACGGTATAAAAATCCATGGTGACACTTGTATAGCAGAGTATATAGCTTGGGGCAAAATAGTGACGTGGAGGCGTTTTGTCTGTGGCCACCCTTTGCGGAATTAAGGTGTAGGGCTATAGATACGGTATAAAAATCCATGGTGACACTTGTATAGCAGAGTATATAGCTTGGGGCAAAATAGTGACGTGGAGGCGTTTTGTCTGTGGCCACCCTTTGCGGAATTAAGGTGTAGGGCTATAGATACGGTATAAAAATCCATGGTGACACTTGTATAGCAGAGTATATAGCTTGGGGCAAAATAGTGACGTGGAGGCGTTTTGTCTGTGGCCACCCTTTGCGGAATTAAGGTGTAGGGCTATAGATACGGTATAAAAATCCATGGTGACACTTGTATAGCAGAGTATATAGCTTGGGGCAAAATAGTGACGTGGAGGCGTTTTGTCTGTGGCCACCCTTTGCGGAATTAAGGTGTAGGGCTATAGATACGGTATAAAAATCCATGGTGACACTTGTATAGCAGAGTATATAGCTTGGGGCAAAATAGTGACGTGGAGGCGTTTTGTCTGTGGCCACCCTTTGCGGAATTAAGGTGTAGGGCTATAGATACGGTATAAAAATCCATGGTGACACTTGTATAGCAGAGTATATAGCTTGGGGCAAAATAGTGACGTGGAGGCGTTTTGTCTGTGGCCACCCTTTGCGGAATTAAGGTGTAGGGCTATAGATACGGTATAAAAATCCATGGTGACACTTGTATAGCAGAGTATATAGCTTGGGGCAAAATAGTGACGTGGAGGCGTTTTGTCTGTGGCCACCCTTTGCGGAATTAAGGTGTAGGGCTATAGATACGGTATAAAAATCCATGGTGACACTTGTATAGCAGAGTATATAGCTTGGGGCAAAATAGTGACGTGGAGGCGTTTTGTCTGTGGCCACCCTTTGCGGAATTAAGGTGTAGGGCTATAGATACGGTATAAAAATCCGTGGTGACACTTGTATAGCAGAGTATATAGCTTGGGGCAAAATAGTGACGTGGAGGCGTTTTGTCTGTGGCCACCCTTTGCGGAATTAAGGTGTAGGGCTATAGATACGGTATAAAAATCCATGGTGACACTTGTATAGCAGAGTATATAGCTTGGGGCAAAATAGTGACGTGGAGGCGTTTTGTCTGTGGCCACCCTTTGCGGAATTAAGGTGTAGGGCTATAGATACGGTATAAAAATCCATGGTGACACTTGTATAGCAGAGTATATAGCTTGGGGCAAAATAGTGACGTGGAGGCGTTTTGTCTGTGGCCACCCTTTGCGGAATTAAGGTGTAGGGCTATAGATACGGTATAAAAATCCATGGTGACACTTGTATAGCAGAGTATATAGCTTGGGGCAAAATAGTGACGTGGAGGCGTTTTGTCTGTGGCCACCCTTTGCGGAATTAAGGTGTAGGGCTATAGATACGGTATAAAAATCCATGGTGACACTTGTATAGCAGAGTATATAGCTTGGGGCAAAATAGTGACGTGGAGGCGTTTTGTCTGTGGCCACCCTTTGCGGAATTAAGGTGTAGGGCTATAGATACGGTATAAAAATCCATGGTGACACTTGTATAGCAGAGTATATAGCTTGGGGCAAAATAGTGACGTGGAGGCGTTTTGTCTGTGGCCACCCTTTGCGGAATTAAGGTGTAGGGCTATAGATACGGTATAAAAATCCGTGGTGACACTTGTATAGCAGAGTATATAGCTTGGGGCAAAATAGTGACGTGGAGGCGTTTTGTCTGTGGCCACCCTTTGCGGAATTAAGGTGTAGGGCTATAGATACGGTATAAAAATCCATGGTGACACTTGTATAGCAGAGTATATAGCTTGGGGCAAAATAGTGACGTGGAGGCGTTTTGTCTGTGGCCACCCTTTGCGGAATTAAGGTGTAGGGCTATAGATACGGTATAAAAATCCGTGGTGACACTTGTATAGCAGAGTATATAGCTTGGGGCAAAATAGTGACGTGGAGGCGTTTTGTCTGTGGCCACCCTTTGCGGAATTAAGGTGTAGGGCTATAGATACGGTATAAAAATCCATGGTGACACTTGTATAGCAGAGTATATAGCTTGGGGCAAAATAGTGACGTGGAGGCGTTTTGTCTGTGGCCACCCTTTGCGGAATTAAGGTGTAGGGCTATAGATACGGTATAAAAATCCATGGTGACACTTGTATAGCAGAGTATATAGCTTGGGGCAAAATAGTGACGTGGAGGCGTTTTGTCTGTGGCCACCCTTTGCGGAATTAAGGTGTAGGGCTATAGATACGGTATAAAAATCCATGGTGACACTTGTATAGCAGAGTATATAGCTTGGGGCAAAATAGTGACGTGGAGGCGTTTTGTCTGTGGCCACCCTTTGCGGAATTAAGGTGTAGGGCTATAGATACGGTATAAAAATCCATGGTGACACTTGTATAGCAGAGTATATAGCTTGGGGCAAAATAGTGACGTGGAGGCGTTTTGTCTGTGGCCACCCTTTGCGGAATTAAGGTGTAGGGCTATAGATACGGTATAAAAATCCATGGTGACACTTGTATAGCAGAGTATATAGCTTGGGGCAAAATAGTGACGTGGAGGCGTTTTGTCTGTGGCCACCCTTTGCGGAATTAAGGTGTAGGGCTATAGATACGGTATAAAAATCCATGGTGACACTTGTATAGCAGAGTATATAGCTTGGGGCAAAATAGTGACGTGGAGGCGTTTTGTCTGTGGCCACCCTTTGCGGAATTAAGGTGTAGGGCTATAGATACGGTATAAAAATCCATGGTGACACTTGTATAGCAGAGTATATAGCTTGGGGCAAAATAGTGACGTGGAGGCGTTTTGTCTGTGGCCACCCTTTGCGGAATTAAGGTGTAGGGCTATAGATACGGTATAAAAATCCATGGTGACACTTGTATAGCAGAGTATATAGCTTGGGGCAAAATAGTGACGTGGAGGCGTTTTGTCTGTGGCCACCCTTTGCGGAATTAAGGTGTAGGGCTATAGATACGGTATAAAAATCCATGGTGACACTTGTATAGCAGAGTATATAGCTTGGGGCAAAATAGTGACGTGGAGGCGTTTTGTCTGTGGCCACCCTTTGCGGAATTAAGGTGTAGGGCTATAGATACGGTATAAAAATCCGTGGTGACACTTGTATAGCAGAGTATATAGCTTGGGGCAAAATAGTGACGTGGAGGCGTTTTGTCTGTGGCCACCCTTTGCGGAATTAAGGTGTAGGGCTATAGATACGGTATAAAAATCCATGGTGACACTTGTATAGCAGAGTATATAGCTTGGGGCAAAATAGTGACGTGGAGGCGTTTTGTCTGTGGCCACCCTTTGCGGAATTAAGGTGTAGGGCTATAGATACGGTATAAAAATCCATGGTGACACTTGTATAGCAGAGTATATAGCTTGGGGCAAAATAGTGACGTGGAGGCGTTTTGTCTGTGGCCACCCTTTGCGGAATTAAGGTGTAGGGCTATAGATACGGTATAAAAATCCATGGTGACACTTGTATAGCAGAGTATATAGCTTGGGGCAAAATAGTGACGTGGAGGCGTTTTGTCTGTGGCCACCCTTTGCGGAATTAAGGTGTAGGGCTATAGATACGGTATAAAAATCCATGGTGACACTTGTATAGCAGAGTATATAGCTTGGGGCAAAATAGTGACGTGGAGGCGTTTTGTCTGTGGCCACCCTTTGCGGAATTAAGGTGTAGGGCTATAGATACGGTATAAAAATCCATGGTGACACTTGTATAGCAGAGTATATAGCTTGGGGCAAAATAGTGACGTGGAGGCGTTTTGTCTGTGGCCACCCTTTGCGGAATTAAGGTGTAGGGCTATAGATACGGTATAAAAATCCATGGTGACACTTGTATAGCAGAGTATATAGCTTGGGGCAAAATAGTGACGTGGAGGCGTTTTGTCTGTGGCCACCCTTTGCGGAATTAAGGTGTAGGGCTATAGATACGGTATAAAAATCCGTGGTGACACTTGTATAGCAGAGTATATAGCTTGGGGCAAAATAGTGACGTGGAGGCGTTTTGTCTGTGGCCACCCTTTGCGGAATTAAGGTGTAGGGCTATAGATACGGTATAAAAATCCATGGTGACACTTGTATAGCAGAGTATATAGCTTGGGGCAAAATAGTGACGTGGAGGCGTTTTGTCTGTGGCCACCCTTTGCGGAATTAAGGTGTAGGGCTATAGATACGGTATAAAAATCCATGGTGACACTTGTATAGCAGAGTATATAGCTTGGGGCAAAATAGTGACGTGGAGGCGTTTTGTCTGTGGCCACCCTTTGCGGAATTAAGGTGTAGGGCTATAGATACGGTATAAAAATCCATGGTGACACTTGTATAGCAGAGTATATAGCTTGGGGCAAAATAGTGACGTGGAGGCGTTTTGTCTGTGGCCACCCTTTGCGGAATTAAGGTGTAGGGCTATAGATACGGTATAAAAATCCATGGTGACACTTGTATAGCAGAGTATATAGCTTGGGGCAAAATAGTGACGTGGAGGCGTTTTGTCTGTGGCCACCCTTTGCGGAATTAAGGTGTAGGGCTATAGATACGGTATAAAAATCCATGGTGACACTTGTATAGCAGAGTATATAGCTTGGGGCAAAATAGTGACGTGGAGGCGTTTTGTCTGTGGCCACCCTTTGCGGAATTAAGGTGTAGGGCTATAGATACGGTATAAAAATCCATGGTGACACTTGTATAGCAGAGTATATAGCTTGGGGCAAAATAGTGACGTGGAGGCGTTTTGTCTGTGGCCACCCTTTGCGGAATTAAGGTGTAGGGCTATAGATACGGTATAAAAATCCATGGTGACACTTGTATAGCAGAGTATATAGCTTGGGGCAAAATAGTGACGTGGAGGCGTTTTGTCTGTGGCCACCCTTTGCGGAATTAAGGTGTAGGGCTATAGATACGGTATAAAAATCCATGGTGACACTTGTATAGCAGAGTATATAGCTTGGGGCAAAATAGTGACGTGGAGGCGTTTTGTCTGTGGCCACCCTTTGCGGAATTAAGGTGTAGGGCTATAGATACGGTATAAAAATCCATGGTGACACTTGTATAGCAGAGTATATAGCTTGGGGCAAAATAGTGACGTGGAGGCGTTTTGTCTGTGGCCACCCTTTGCGGAATTAAGGTGTAGGGCTATAGATACGGTATAAAAATCCATGGTGACACTTGTATAGCAGAGTATATAGCTTGGGGCAAAATAGTGACGTGGAGGCGTTTTGTCTGTGGCCACCCTTTGCGGAATTAAGGTGTAGGGCTATAGATACGGTATAAAAATCCATGGTGACACTTGTATAGCAGAGTATATAGCTTGGGGCAAAATAGTGACGTGGAGGCGTTTTGTCTGTGGCCACCCTTTGCGGAATTAAGGTGTAGGGCTATAGATACGGTATAAAAATCCATGGTGACACTTGTATAGCAGAGTATATAGCTTGGGGCAAAATAGTGACGTGGAGGCGTTTTGTCTGTGGCCACCCTTTGCGGAATTAAGGTGTAGGGCTATAGATACGGTATAAAAATCCATGGTGACACTTGTATAGCAGAGTATATAGCTTGGGGCAAAATAGTGACGTGGAGGCGTTTTGTCTGTGGCCACCCTTTGCGGAATTAAGGTGTAGGGCTATAGATACGGTATAAAAATCCGTGGTGACACTTGTATAGCAGAGTATATAGCTTGGGGCAAAATAGTGACGTGGAGGCGTTTTGTCTGTGGCCACCCTTTGCGGAATTAAGGTGTAGGGCTATAGATACGGTATAAAAATCCATGGTGACACTTGTATAGCAGAGTATATAGCTTGGGGCAAAATAGTGACGTGGAGGCGTTTTGTCTGTGGCCACCCTTTGCGGAATTAAGGTGTAGGGCTATAGATACGGTATAAAAATCCGTGGTGACACTTGTATAGCAGAGTATATAGCTTGGGGCAAAATAGTGACGTGGAGGCGTTTTGTCTGTGGCCACCCTTTGCGGAATTAAGGTGTAGGGCTATAGATACGGTATAAAAATCCATGGTGACACTTGTATAGCAGAGTATATAGCTTGGGGCAAAATAGTGACGTGGAGGCGTTTTGTCTGTGGCCACCCTTTGCGGAATTAAGGTGTAGGGCTATAGATACGGTATAAAAATCCATGGTGACACTTGTATAGCAGAGTATATAGCTTGGGGCAAAATAGTGACGTGGAGGCGTTTTGTCTGTGGCCACCCTTTGCGGAATTAAGGTGTAGGGCTATAGATACGGTATAAAAATCCATGGTGACACTTGTATAGCAGAGTATATAGCTTGGGGCAAAATAGTGACGTGGAGGCGTTTTGTCTGTGGCCACCCTTTGCGGAATTAAGGTGTAGGGCTATAGATACGGTATAAAAATCCATGGTGACACTTGTATAGCAGAGTATATAGCTTGGGGCAAAATAGTGACGTGGAGGCGTTTTGTCTGTGGCCACCCTTTGCGGAATTAAGGTGTAGGGCTATAGATACGGTATAAAAATCCGTGGTGACACTTGTATAGCAGAGTATATAGCTTGGGGCAAAATAGTGACGTGGAGGCGTTTTGTCTGTGGCCACCCTTTGCGGAATTAAGGTGTAGGGCTATAGATACGGTATAAAAATCCATGGTGACACTTGTATAGCAGAGTATATAGCTTGGGGCAAAATAGTGACGTGGAGGCGTTTTGTCTGTGGCCACCCTTTGCGGAATTAAGGTGTAGGGCTATAGATACGGTATAAAAATCCATGGTGACACTTGTATAGCAGAGTATATAGCTTGGGGCAAAATAGTGACGTGGAGGCGTTTTGTCTGTGGCCACCCTTTGCGGAATTAAGGTGTAGGGCTATAGATACGGTATAAAAATCCATGGTGACACTTGTATAGCAGAGTATATAGCTTGGGGCAAAATAGTGACGTGGAGGCGTTTTGTCTGTGGCCACCCTTTGCGGAATTAAGGTGTAGGGCTATAGATACGGTATAAAAATCCATGGTGACACTTGTATAGCAGAGTATATAGCTTGGGGCAAAATAGTGACGTGGAGGCGTTTTGTCTGTGGCCACCCTTTGCGGAATTAAGGTGTAGGGCTATAGATACGGTATAAAAATCCGTGGTGACACTTGTATAGCAGAGTATATAGCTTGGGGCAAAATAGTGACGTGGAGGCGTTTTGTCTGTGGCCACCCTTTGCGGAATTAAGGTGTAGGGCTATAGATACGGTATAAAAATCCATGGTGACACTTGTATAGCAGAGTATATAGCTTGGGGCAAAATAGTGACGTGGAGGCGTTTTGTCTGTGGCCACCCTTTGCGGAATTAAGGTGTAGGGCTATAGATACGGTATAAAAATCCGTGGTGACACTTGTATAGCAGAGTATATAGCTTGGGGCAAAATAGTGACGTGGAGGCGTTTTGTCTGTGGCCACCCTTTGCGGAATTAAGGTGTAGGGCTATAGATACGGTATAAAAATCCGTGGTGACACTTGTATAGCAGAGTATATAGCTTGGGGCAAAATAGTGACGTGGAGGCGTTTTGTCTGTGGCCACCCTTTGCGGAATTAAGGTGTAGGGCTATAGATACGGTATAAAAATCCATGGTGACACTTGTATAGCAGAGTATATAGCTTGGGGCAAAATAGTGACGTGGAGGCGTTTTGTCTGTGGCCACCCTTTGCGGAATTAAGGTGTAGGGCTATAGATACGGTATAAAAATCCATGGTGACACTTGTATAGCAGAGTATATAGCTTGGGGCAAAATAGTGACGTGGAGGCGTTTTGTCTGTGGCCACCCTTTGCGGAATTAAGGTGTAGGGCTATAGATACGGTATAAAAATCCATGGTGACACTTGTATAGCAGAGTATATAGCTTGGGGCAAAATAGTGACGTGGAGGCGTTTTGTCTGTGGCCACCCTTTGCGGAATTAAGGTGTAGGGCTATAGATACGGTATAAAAATCCATGGTGACACTTGTATAGCAGAGTATATAGCTTGGGGCAAAATAGTGACGTGGAGGCGTTTTGTCTGTGGCCACCCTTTGCGGAATTAAGGTGTAGGGCTATAGATACGGTATAAAAATCCATGGTGACACTTGTATAGCAGAGTATATAGCTTGGGGCAAAATAGTGACGTGGAGGCGTTTTGTCTGTGGCCACCCTTTGCGGAATTAAGGTGTAGGGCTATAGATACGGTATAAAAATCCATGGTGACACTTGTATAGCAGAGTATATAGCTTGGGGCAAAATAGTGACGTGGAGGCGTTTTGTCTGTGGCCACCCTTTGCGGAATTAAGGTGTAGGGCTATAGATACGGTATAAAAATCCATGGTGACACTTGTATAGCAGAGTATATAGCTTGGGGCAAAATAGTGACGTGGAGGCGTTTTGTCTGTGGCCACCCTTTGCGGAATTAAGGTGTAGGGCTATAGATACGGTATAAAAATCCATGGTGACACTTGTATAGCAGAGTATATAGCTTGGGGCAAAATAGTGACGTGGAGGCGTTTTGTCTGTGGCCACCCTTTGCGGAATTAAGGTGTAGGGCTATAGATACGGTATAAAAATCCGTGTTGACACTTGTATAGCAGAGTATATATTCTATCTATCTATCTATATACCTAGGCTGCTTCCCCCAAGGAAAGGGAGGTAGCCGAGACAGGACGACACACTCTCCATTTACTCATCCATTCAAACACATTCATTCGCATCTTAGCCCCAAAGGGGAGAACGGACAGATCCTCACCGCATCACACCGCACAAGGGTCAACTGCGCAATGCAAGCAGTGACATCCACAGCAGGGCCCGACAGCAGAACTGGTTTACCCCTGCCACATCATAACAGACCCATCCCCTTACCCGCACCTGACCTGACTAGCTGATCAGACCAAATGCGGGAGAATATCCCCTCAGGGCTGCGTCATCACTTATTCATTCACAATTTCTCTCCATTTATTTCTGTCACGCACAGCCACTCTTCCTTGCTCAACAGACATCCCTCTCGCATCCAGCGCTCTCTTCACACTGTCCATCCATCCTATTCGTGGTCTTCCTCCTCAGTCTTACACCTCTCACATCAGATCTAGTTATCTTTTTCACCAATCGCTCATTATCCATTCTCTCCATATGCCCAAACCATTGCAACACCCTCTGCTCAACTCTACCAGCCATCTCCTGAACAACTCCAGTTCTCCTTCGCACTTCATCATTTCGCACTCGATCCATACGCGTCACTCCACACATACTCCTCAGACATCTCATCTCCATTACATTCAAACTTTTCCTCTCTGCTACACCCATATTCCATGTTTCAGCCCCATATAACGCAGTCGGTACCACAACACCCTCATACAGCCTTCTCTTTACATCCATTCTAAGCGAACGACATTTAAACACTTTTTTCATTCCTCCCAGCACCTTTCCTACTTCATTTATTCTAAACTTCACTTCTGCATCTATTCTTCCATCCACAGCAACATGTGACCCTAGATATTTAAAACAATCTACCTCCTCAAGCAACTCACCATTCAAAACTATATTCATCCCCCTACCATCTATCAACCTCGTACACTTCATCACTTTACTCTTATTCTCATTTACTTTTAATTTCCTCCTTTCACACACCCTTCCAAACTCCTCTACCAACTGTCTCAGTTTCTCCTCTGAATCGGTCACCAATGCAGTATCATCTGCAAACAGCAGTTGCTTCAGATTCCACTCTCCTCCATCAACATTTACCAGACTCAGACCACCTAAAACTCTTGCATTCACCTCCCTTACAACACCATCCATGTAAATATTAAACAACCTAGGCGACATCACACATCCCTGTCGCAGCCCCACTCTCACGGGAAACCAATCACTCACAGCATTTCCCACTCTTACACACGCTCTACTATTTACATAAAAACTTTTCACCCCTTTTAGTAACCTACCATCAAGTCCATACAATCTTAAAACAGTCCACAAAGCCTCCCTATCAATTCTATCATACGCTTTCTCTAAATCCATAAATGCCCAAAACACATCCTTGCCTTTCGCTAAATACTTTTCACACACTTGTCTCACAGCAAACACCTGATCAACGCATCGCCTCCCTCTCCTAAAGCCACACTGCTCATCACTAATCACTCCCTCTGTACCCTCTCTAACTCTCATAATTAACACTCTACCATACATTTTACCTACAACACTCAACAGACTTATACCCCTAAGGCTAGTACATTCATACTTATCACCCTTGCCTTTATACAACGGGACCACACAAGCACTTGCCCAGTCAATTGGCACCATACCTTTCTCAAAGCACACATTCAATAATCTTACTAACCAGTCAACAATAGTCACTCCACACCCTTCAGGCATTCCACAGCACACCCATCCATACCTGCAGCTTTCCCTGTTTTCATCTCCTTTACTGCCTTCTCCACTTCCTCCTTCGTGATCAAAGAATCATTCAACTCTCCCAACACATTTATTCCTTGCACCCTTCTATCTGCCACAATCTCAGCCACGTTTTCCTCCTCTACATTTAACAATCTTTCAAAATACTCTGCCCATCTCTTCCTTACTGCATCCATCTCAATTAACATCCTTCCATCCTCTGCTTTTACTCGTTCTTCCTTCCCAGACTCTCCCTTTCGCACCCTTTTCACCTCCTTCCAAAACATTTTCTTATTCTGTTGAAAATTCTCTGTCAGCCGCCTACCCCACCTCTCATCTGCTGCCACTTTAGCATCACGCACAGCCCTTCTCGCTCTATTCCTCTTTTTCCTTATTCCTTTCATATGACATCTCATCCTTCCTCTGCAGCCACACTTCATATGCACGTCTCTTCTCAGCCACAGCCATACTTACTTCCTCACACCACCATTCACTTCCTTTTTTTACACCACCACCCACACGTCTCACACCACACACCTCTTCTGCATGCCCCACCACAGCACTCTTAAACAACTGCCATTCCTCCTCCCCGCTGCCATTTTCCCGATCTTTCACTGCGTTCCACTCATCTTTCAATTTCTCCTGATACTCTATCTTTTTCTCTCTTTTATCCAACTCACTCACTTTCAAAACCTCCCTGCCACACCTAACCCTCCTAGCTCTCACCCATCTCTTACCTACTCTTAACTTTCCCTCCACCAGGTAGTGGTCAGACATACCTCCACCCCCCCCTCTCAGAACTCTCACATCCAACAATCTTCCTATTACATTCCTAGACACAACCACATAGTCCATCAAGGCTCTATCAACAACCCTTCCACCCTCCTGTCTCACCCATGTATACTTATAAATATCTTTCTTCTCAAACAGCGTATTCCCAATCACCATCTCTCGCTCAACACACATCGCTATCATTCGTTCCCCATTTTCATTTCTTCCAGGCACACCATGCATACCAACTACGCCTTCAACTGCTACATTTCCCACTCTAGCATTCAGATCTCCCATCATTACCACATTCACATTCGCTCCAAAACTCTGCAGACACTCATCCAACATCATTCCAGAAAGACTCCCTCTCTTGTTCATCCCTTTCACTACCAGGTCCATATGCACTCACAAACACCCACAACTCACGTTCAAATTTCGCTTTCACCCACATCAGTCTCGATGACACCTCCTTCCATTCAATCACACACTGCTGCACTTCCGGACTCACTAACAAGGCCACACCTTCTCTTGCCCTTCCTCTATCAACACCTGACAATCTTCCATTCACACTTCCAAACATATATTCCCCCTTCCCTTTCATCTTCGTTTCACTCAAAGCTAACACATCCAACTTTCTTCTCACAAACATTCTCCCAATCTCCTCCCTTTTAGCCTCAATTGTACTACATCCACGCACATTCATAGACCCAATCTTCAGGGTACGGGGATAACTCCATCCCCCGTCCCTTTCTCTGGCCTGTCTCTTTTTAGGAACTAAAAAAACAGAGGAGGGGGTCCCTAGTCCCCTCACCCCGCCCCTTTTAGTCGCCTTTTACGACACGCAGGGAATACGGTGGCAGTATTCTTCCTAACACAACCCGGCCGCAGAGTAGTAGCACCACCCCATAGTGCGGCCAGGTTGTGTCCCCCCCGCCACAGGGGGGGGCAAAATAGTGACGTGGAGGCGTTTTGTCTGTGGCCACCCTTTGCGGAATTAAGGTGTAGGGCTATAGATACGGTATAAAAATCCATGGTGACACTTGTATAGCAGAGTATATAGCTTGGGGCAAAATAGTGACGTGGAGGCGTTTTGTCTGTGGCCACCCTTTGTGGAATTGAGGTGTAGGGCTATAGATACGGTATAAAAATCCGTGGTGACACTTGTATAGCAGAGTATATAGCTTGGGGCAAAATAGTGACGTGGAGGCGTTTTGTCTGTGGCCACCCTTTGCGGAATTAAGGTGTAGGGCTATAGATACGGTATAAAAATCCGTGGTGACACTTGTATAGCAGAGTATATAGCTTGGGGCAAAATAGTGACGTGGAGGCGTTTTGTCTTTGGCCACCGTTTGCGGAATTAAGGTGTAGGGCTATAGATACGGTATAAAAATCCATGGTGACACTTGTATAGCAGAGTATATAGCTTGGGGCAAAATAGTGACGTGGAGGCGTTTTGTCTGTGGCCACCCTTTGCGGAATTAAGATGTATGGCTATAGATACGGTATAAAAATCCATGGTGACACTTGTATAGCAGAGTATATAGCTTGGGGCAGAATAGTGACGTGGAGGCGTTTTGTCTGTGGCCACCCTTTGCGGAATTAAGGTGTAGGGCTATAGATATGGTATAAAAATCCGTGGTGACACTTGTATAGCAGAGTATATAGCTTGGGGCAAAATAGTGACGTGGAGGCGTTTTGTCTGTGGCCACCCTTTTGCGGAATTAAGGTGTAGGGCTATAGATACGGTATAAAAATCCATGGTGACACTTGTATAGCAGAGTATATAGCTTGGGGCAAAATAGTGACGTGGAGGCGTTTTGTCTGTGGCCACCCTTTGCGGAATTAAGGTGTAGGGCTATAGATACGGTATAAAAATCCATGGTGACACTTGTATAGCAGAGTATATAGCTTGGGGCAAAATAGTGACGTGGAGGCGTTTTGTCTGTGGCCACCCTTTTGCGGAGTTAATGTGTAGGGCTATAGATACGGTATAAAAATCCGTGGTGACACTTGTATAGCAGAGTATATAGCTTGGGGCAAAATAGTGACGTGGAGGCGTTTTGTCTGTGGCCACCCTTTTCGGAATTAAGGTGTAGGGCTATAGATACGGTATAAAAATCCGTGGTGACACTTGTATAGCAGAGCATATAGCTTGGGGCAAAATAGTGACGTGGAGGCGTTTTGTCTGTGGCCACCCTTTGCGGAATTTAGGTGTAGGGCTATAGATACGGTATAAAAATCCATGGTGACACTTGTATAGCAGAGTATATAGCTTGGGGCAAAATAGTGACGTGGAGGCGTTTTGTCTGTGGCCACCCTTTTGCGGAGTTAATGTGTAGGGCTATAGATACGGTATAAAAATCCGTGGTGACACTTGTATAGCAGAGTATATAGCTTGGGGCAAAATAGTGACGTGGAGGCGTTTTGTCTGTGGCCACCCTTTTCGGAATTAAGGTGTAGGGCTATAGATACGGTATAAAAATCCGTGGTGACACTTGTATAGCAGAGCATATAGCTTGGGGCAAAATAGTGACGTGGAGGCGTTTTGTCTGTGGCCACCCTTTGCGGAATTTAGGTGTAGGGCTATAGATACGGTATAAAAATCCATGGTGACACTTGTATAGCAGAGTATATAGCTTGGGGCAAAATAACGACGTGGAGGCGTTTTGTCTGTGGCCACCCTTTGTGGGATTAGGGCGTCAGGCTATAGATATGGTATAGTTAGAGGACTGGATGGATTGTGGATACTCATATAAACAAATATATATATATATGGTGACACTTGTATAGCAGAGTATATAGCCTGGGGCAAAATAGCTACTTGGAGGTGTTTTGTCTGTGGCCACCCTTTGTGGGATTAAGGTCTAGGGCTATAGATACGGTATGGGTAATGAAGGACTGGATGGATAGTGGATAGTCATATAAACAAATATATATATATATATATATATATATATATATATATATAATATATATATATATATATTATATATATATATATATATATATATATATATATGGTGACACTTGTACAGCAGAGTATATAGCCTGGGGCAAAATAGTGACGTGGAGGTGCTTTGTCTGTGGCCACCCTTTGCGGGATTAAGGTGTAGGGCTATAGATACAGTATAGTTAATGGAGGACTGGATGGATGGTGGATACTCATATAAACAAATATATATATATGGTGACACTTGTACAGCAGAGTATATAGCTTGGGGCAAAATAGGCTTAGCTTGACACACCTGGCTGGCAGCACTGAATTTAGGTCCAGTTCTGGCCATTGTTGTATCGGTGTCTGGTGTAGTGGATGGTCGTTTAGCTTGACACACGTGGCTGGCAGCACTAATTTAGGTCCAGTTCTGGCCATTGTTGTATCGGTGTCTGGTGTAGTGGATGGTCGTTTAGCTCTGCCTGGCTGTATAGTTTTGGCACGTGTTTTACCTCCTGTCCATGGAATACCTAAGCCATTGTCAGGTTAGGTAATGCATAATAGCAAACACAGCATCGTTTATATATGCTTACCTATCGGTACTTACCTGTGAATGTGAGAGTAAGGGAGTAAGGTTTCCCCCACTACAGAGCAGGTGCCTCAGTGGCAGTGTTTGATTAGAGACTGCGAGGTTGAGAGTGCGTGCCCTGCCTGGGTAGCTGCCTTACTGGGAGGGGTAACACTGTCACCCCAGCAGGGCTATATGATCTATCTAGGTCCAGCTCGGGGGAATAATCCCTTTCCCCCACAACTCCTTGACCATCCTGACTCGTGTATCGTTCGTATCGTTTATAAAGGCTCCAACATTCTTGCATTCATTGGCTTTGGGGGGAGACGTGGCTGAATTGGTAGAGAGGCGGCCTGCAGTCCTGATGGACCCAGGTTCGAATCCCGGCTGGGGCAGGGAACAGTTTAAGGATTTGAATTTCATAAAAGCAGACTTTCCTGATCTACTAGATGACCCGCCGACGTGTTGTAATAATACCCCCGCTAATACCAATACACCAGTCCTGTATGAGACAGCCCTAGCATGTATTCAGTATGGACGGTGGGTGTTAGCGCCAAAGTGGTGACATGTAGAGGTGTAGGAGGACTACTGGGCCTTGGGATAGGCTACTGCCCCTGAGATATAGGCCCTGAAGCCTTTGCCCAGAGTCGGACACACACACACACACACACACACACACACACACACACACACACACACACACACACACACACACACACACACACACACACACACACACACACACACACACACACACACACACACACACACACACACACACACACACACACACACACACACACACACACACACACACACACACACACACACACACACACACACACACACACACACACACACACACACACACACACACACACACACACACACACACACACACACACACACACACACACACACACACACACACACACACACACACACACACACACACACACACACACACACACACACACACACACACACACACACACACACACACACACACACACACACACACACACACACACACACACACACACACACACACACACACACACACACACACACACACACACACACACACACACACACACACACACACACACACACACACACACACACACACACACACACACACACACACACACACACACACACACACACACACACACACACACACACACACACACACACACACACACACACACACACACACACACACACCTAATGGTGGCTGTCCATGCTGCCCAGTCTGGCAGCCTCCTTATTCAGTAGTATTCCTGAGGTCACACTTTGTTCCAGGTTTTTTGTGGTCTGCCTTTCACAACCCTCCCCCTGATGTTCACACTTCATTTTGTGCCGCCAGTTGTCATCCCCCATCCTCTTAACATGCCCACATGTCAGCTACAGTACAAGGAATATGGTTACACAATACTGCCCAGTAAACTGTTAACATGCCCACATGTCAGCTACAGTACAAGGAATATGGTTACAATACTGCCCAGTAAACTGTCTCAACATGCTCACATGTCAGCTACAGTACAAGGAATATGGTTACACAATACTGCCTAGTACAGTGTCTCTTAACATGTCCACATGTCAGCTACAGTACAAGGAATATGGTTACACAATACTGCCCAGTAAACTGTCTCAACGTGCCCACATGTCAGCTACAGTACAAGGAATATGGTTACAATACTGCCCAGTAAACTGTCTCTTAACATGCCCACATGTCAGCTACAGTACAAGGAATATGGTTACACAATACTGCCCAGTAAACTGTCTCAACGTGCCCACATGTCAGCTACAGTACAAGGAATGTGGTTATACAATACTGCCCAGTACACTGTGTGTTAACATGCCCACAATACTGCCCAGTAAACTGTCTGTTAACATGCCCACATGTCAGCTACAGTACAAGGAATATGGTTACACAATACTGCCTAGTACACTGTCTCTTAACATGCCCACATGTCAGCTACAATACAAGGAATATGGTTACAATACTGCCCAGTAAACTGTGTGTTGGCAGATAAACTTTATAGGTAGATCAGGTTTCCAATCAGCAACAGTTTATTAGGGATACAGAACAATTTTATTAACCAGCGTGGCCAAGCAGACCATCAGCTGCAGGCAAGTTAACCAATCCTACATGTCTAGCCCTGCATGGCTGTCACCTGTAGTGATGTTCCTTTGTGATGTACAGTGCTTCATGACAGGCACAGGGAAGTGTGGTGTGGTACTTGGAGGCATGACACATGGGTCTCCAAGTTAACAAGGGCACCATACCAGGCCACACACAACCTTGTAATTTGGTTATATGGTTACCACCCAGCGTTGTTAATGGTTTCATAGGTTACAGGAAACTGACTTCTACACTCAGTGTAGAGGCATCTGAAGTGGAAAGTAATGTGCCAGGAAGGATGGGGGGAGAAGTAAGAAGACAGTGATAAAGGAAGTAGTAGGCAGCACTACATTCAAGCAGTATTCACACACTTATAATTTAGAAATAAATTAGTTGAAATTTGCTTAGCATTTAACATTTAGAATAAGGTTAGGAATGATGTGGAAGCTATATTTTGTATTTGATAGCATTAAAATAGCTGGTTAAGTGATTTACACTATTTCAGCTTCTCCAGACCACAACTACCAGCCAAGACCATCACCACTACCATGGCCGGTGTCTTGGTTCCAGGCAGGTGGTCGTCCCGCTGCTAAAAAGGTGACGACACGTTAAGGTTTACTCTTAAATCTTGGCACACTTAGGTCCTGCCACTTGCTGCCTAAACTTGCTGGAAAATTAAACCACGAGATTAATTTATTGTTTAAAAATGTGTTAAATGCTTGTTAGAGGCGTAAATTAAATAGGACTAAAATTAAGTAGCAAAATTGTACACTGTCGCTCTTTATTAAGCAGACTACAAGATTAATTTCATGTAAAAAAGAAAA